>NW_027414497.1:0-191000 GCF_964106895.1 Numenius arquata
ATTCAAACATTGTCCCCCTTCCTGGGGGATCAATGACCGCAGTGGAAACCCGGGCGTTGACAGGGAGCAGTTGAAGCTCCTCCTAAAGCCACCACCTGTTTTTTATGGTACGAGTTTGAGGTTCAAAACTGAATCCAATCATTAAAAAGAGGTGGTGGTTGGACCCAAACCGGCGTGTCCGGGGCGCAGCCGCCCACTCATCCCAGTTTCCCTACTGGGCTCGGCTTCTGCTTACTGGTTTTGACACCTGGAGCCGAGGAGTGGAGCCCACAGGCCCCGGCTTTGCTTTTGCCTCCCAAAAAAGCTGGAAAGAGTAAAAAGGAGGGGATTTTTCCCTAGGGATTGGGGGAGGAGGGATGGAAACGGCCCCCGGGGTTTCGCTTTGCTCCTTTTGCTTCTAGAAAAGCCCCAAATGGCTCAATCCCTGCCTTCTGCCCCGGGGCAGCCGCAGGGGTGAAGTGGTAGCCGGAGGGTCCATCTCCAGAGCCATGATTTCCCTGAGAAGAGGGAAATTTTGTGGGGGATGGAGTGGTGTGTGAGGAGGAGGAGGGCAAGGAAGGCTAAAGGACGGTCTGTAGAATGAGTTTTATCCCCAGTGTGGTTTTGTTATATTTTTTGGGCAGAACATCCAGGATTTTGGATTTTTTTGATGGAGGATGAGGCAAAAATCCACGTTGAGCCGTGGGAATGAGGGCAAACGCTGGGAAAACAGGAGGAGGGAACCGGGGTTGGGGGTGGGTGTTGCTCAGCCCCTTCTCCACAGCGTGTTTTTGGGTGGAGGGTCCCCCATATTGGCCAGAAACCCCCCCAAACGCCCAGTGCTGTCCCAGTAAAGCACTGGTTTTGCTGACGTCACAGGCCATTGCCGGCCTCCCGCGTTCCACACAACATTCCGACGCGGTGGTCGCTCGCTGGCCGTGGCTGTGGCAGCTTCCTACCGCTGTGGAGAGTGATACTCACCAGTTGGACTGTCTTTTGGGGGAAAACTCCAAATTTTCCGTCCCGATGGGGCCCAAAAAGCCTCCAGTGGCCGAAGGGTAACGCTGGGGGTGGGAAGGGGCGGTGGAAGTTGGTGGCGGAAGGCTGAGTGATGTTTTGCTGGGAAATAGGGACCGGTTTTGCCCCACCTCACCACGTTTTCCCTCTTTTTTAGCGTTTGTTGCGCCGTATCCATTCCCGACGTGCCTTCCTCCCCCTCCTCTTCCTCCCCCTTTCAGCCGCATCAATGTCGGGGAGCAGTTGCAGGCGGAGCTGCCTGCCCTGCGGGACAGATCCCTCTTGGAAGAGGAGGAGGAAGGAGCCTCCCTGGTTTGGAAGCCCTGGGGTGACATGGAAAGCAACCCCGAGCCGCAGGAGAAAGGTTTCTCTTCAGGCTTTTCTTGTGGGAAAGGGGCAAATTCCCCCTTTTCAGAGTTACTTGATAGGGCGTTTGGGTTCTCTCCCGTCTTGTCTTGGCCCCGTAGCATTGGAGGGAAGGAGATGGCTCGTTTTTGGGAGGAAAGTGGCTAGATAAGAGCCGATGGTGCTCTGGGGAGCAACTTCCATGAGAAAGGGGGGGTTTTGGCGGTCCCAGCTCATCTGCAGCCAGGGAGGAGTTTCTCTCTGGAGATCCCGCTCCAAAAGCTCTTCATAGAGATGTCATAGAGTGGGGTTACAATGTCATGGAGGGCGTTGTGATTTCATAGAGTGGGGTTATGACGTCATAGAAGGGGTTGTGATTTCACAGAGTTGGGTTGTGATGTCACAGAGTGGTTTGTGACGTCATAGAGTGTGGTTGTGACGTCATAGAGTGTGGTTGTGACGTCACAGAGTCGGGTTGTGACGTCACAGAGTCGGGTTGTGATGTCATAGACGGAGGGTTGTGATGTCATAGACGGAGGGTTGTGATGTCATAGAGGTAGGGTTGTGACGTCTTAGAAGGGCATTGAGATTTCACAGAGTGTGGTTGTGACGTAATAGTGGGGTTTGTGATGTCATAGAGTGGGGTTGTGATTTCATAGAGGGAGGGTTGTGACGTCATCGGGGATTGGGATTTCATAGAGTGTGGTTGTGGCATCATAGAGGGGTTTTTGATGTCATAGAGTGGGGTTGTGATGTCATAGAGGTAGGGTTGTGACATCATAGAAGGGCGTTGTGATTTTACAGAGTTGGGTTGTGACGTCATAGTGGGGTTTGTGATGTCATAGAGGGTGGTTGTGATGTCATAGAGTGGTGTTGTGACGTCATAGAGTGTGGTTGTGATGTCACTGAGTCAGGTTATTATGTCATAGATTGGGATTGTGACGTCATAGTGGGGTTTGTGATGTCACAGAGTGGTTTGTGATGTCATAGAGTGGGGCTGTGACATCATAGAGGGGTTATGATGTCATAGAGTGGGGTTGTGATGTCATAGAGGTAGGGTTGTGACGTCATAGAGGGGCATTGTGATTTCACAGAGTTGGGTTGTGACGTCATAGTGGGGTTTGTGATGTCACTAAGTGGTTTCTGATGTCACAGAGTGGGGTTGTGACGTCATAGAAGTAACGTTGTGACGTCATAGAGGGGTTATTATGTCATAGAGTGGGGTTGTGACGCCATAGTGGGGTTTGTGATTTCATAGAGTGTGTTTGTGATGTCACAGAGTCGGGTTGTGATGTCATAGAGTGGGGTTGTAACGTCATTGAGTGCGGTTGTGACGTCACAGAGTCGGGTTGTGACGTCATAGTGGGGTTTGTGATGTCACAGAACCGCGTTGTGATGTCATAGAGGGGGATTGTGATGTCATAGAGGGAGGGTTGTGATGTCATAGAGGTAGGGTTGTGACATCTTAGAAGGGCGTTGTGATTTCACAGAGTGTGGTTGTGACGTCATAGTGGGGTTTGTGATGTCACAGAGTCGGGTTGTGACGTCATAGAGTGGGGTTGTGATGTCATAGAGGTAGGGTTGTGACGTCATAGATGGGCATTGTGATTTCAAAGAGTTGCGTTGTGACATCATAGTGGGGTTTGTGATGTCACAGAGTGGTTTGTGATGTCATAGAGTGGGGTTGTGACGTCATAGAGTGGGGTTGTGATGTCATAGAGTGCAGTTGTGACGTCATAGTTGGGTTTGTGATGTCATAGAGTGGGGTTGTGATGTCAGGGGGGTTATGATGTCATAGAGGTAGGGTTGTGACGTCATAGTGGGGTTTGTGATGTCACAGAGTGGTTTCTGATGACATAGAGTGGGGTTGTGATGTCATAGACGAGGTTATCATTTCATACAGTGGGGTTGTGACGTCATAGAGGGGGTTGTGACGTCATAGAGTGTGATTGTAACGTCATAGTGGGGTTTGTGATGTCATAGAATGGGGTTGTGATGTCATAGGGGGGCTATGATGTCATAGAGGTAGGGTTGTGACGTCATGGGAGTTGTGACCTCATCGGGGATTGTGATGTCATAGATGGGGTTATATCATAGAGGGGGTTGTGACATCATAGAGTGCGGTTGTGACATCATAGTGGGGTTTGTGATGTCACAGAGTGGTTTCTGATGACATAGAGTGGGGTTGTGATGTCATAGACGAGGTTATCATGTCATACAGTGGGGTTGTGACGTCATAGAGGGGGTTGTGACGTCATAGAGTGTGATTGTAACGTCATAGTGGGGTTTGTGATGTCATAGAATGGGGTTGTGATGTCATAGGGGGGCTATGATGTCATAGAGGTAGGGTTGTGACGTCATGGGAGTTGTGACCTCATCGGGGATTGTGATGTCATAGATGGGGTTATATCATAGAGGGGGTTGTGACATCATAGAGTGCGGTTGTGACATCATAGTGGGGTTTGTGATGTCACAGAGTCGGGTTGTGACGTCATAGAGTGGGATTGTGACGTCATAGAGGGGGTTGTGACATCATCGGAGATTGTGATGTCATAGAGGTAGGGTTGTGACATCATCGAGGATTGTGATGTCATAGAATTTTTGGGCAGAACATCCAGGAGTTTGGGGTTCTTTTGATGGAGGATGAGGCAAAAATCCACGTTGAGCCGTGGGAATGAGGGCGACCCCTGGGAAAACGGGAGGAGGGAACTGGGGGTGGGGGTGGGTGTCGCTCGGCCCCTTCTCCACAGCGTGTTTTTGGGTGGAGGGTCCCCCATATGGGCCAGAAACCCCCCCAAAGGCCCAGTGCTGTCCCAGTAAAGCACTGGTTTTGCTGACGTCACAGGCCGTTGCCGGCCTCCCGCGTTCCACACAACATTCCGAGGCGGCGGTCGCTCGCTGGCCGTGGCTGTGGCAGCTTCCTACCGCTGTGGAGAGTGACATTCAGCAGTTGGATTGTTTTTTTGGGGAAACCCCCAAATTGTCCTGCGCGATGGGGCCCAAAAAGCCTCCAGTGGCCGAAGGGTAACGCTGGGGGTGGGAAGGGGCGGTGGAAGTTGGTGGCGGAAGACTGAGTGATGTTTTGCTGGGAAATAGGGACTGGTTTTGCCCCAACTGACCACTTTTTCCCTCTTTTTTAGCGTTTGTTGCGCCGTATCCATTCCCGACGTGCCTTCCTCCCCCTCCTCTTCCTCCCCCTTTCAGCTGCATCAATGTCGGGGAGCAGTTGCAGGCGGAGCTGCCTGCCCTGCGGGACAGATCCCTCTTGGAAGAGGAGGAGGAAGGAGCCTCCCTGGTTTGGAAGCCCTGGGGTGACGTGGAAAGCAAGCCCGAGCCGCAGGAGAAAGGTTTCTCTTCAGGCTTTTCTTGTGGGAAAGGGGCAAATTCCCCCTTTTCAGAGTTACTTGATAGGGCGTTTGGGTTCTCTCCCGTCTTGTCTTGGCCCCGTAGCGTTGGAGGGAAGGAGATGGCTTGTTTTTGGGAGGAAAGTGGCTAGATAAGAGCCGACGGTGCTCTCGGGAGCATCTTCCATGAGAAAGGGGGGGTTTTGGCGGTCCCAGCTCATCTGCAGCCAGGGAGGAGTTTCTCTCTGGAGATCCCGCTCCAAAAGCTCTTGAAAGAGCCTTTTTTTGGTCCATCAGAAGACTTTTGGCCTCATCCAGAAGGAGGTAAAGCCATTGGAGCGGGGCGGGGCTGGTTAGCGGGGAGGCTTTTAACCCAGAAAGCCCTATTTTCAATCCCCCGTTGGAATCCTGTCCTTAGGACCCTTCTTCCTGCTCAAAACCCAGCGGGAGAAGACATCATTGCCCTCCTTTGTAATGACAAGGGAGTCTTTAATATCCCTGGATTTCTCCCCATAGATCCAGAGGCAAACCGTGGCGCAGTGTGTTGACTCTTGTTACTTCTGGAGGAAGAAAGTGCGATTTGGGTGCACCTGACCTCGCCTGCTGGAGAAAAGGGTCAAGAGAGTCCGGGATGAGGTGGAAAAAGCCAAAGGCGAGGTAAAAAAACTGCTGGGGGGGGTTGTTCCCTTGACGAATCCATCTGCTCAAACGTTCCTTGCCAGGAAAGAGGGATTTGCTTCACGGAAAGAGATATTATTTTAATTTTTGGTGGGCGGGGGAAGGGGGTGGCTGTGTGGCTTCAGTGCGTGGGAATTGCACCTTTTCAGCCCCTTTGATAGATTTTGTGGAGGAAAGTGCTTTTCCGCTTGGGACAGTGGAAATAATACAGTTTTTCTTGCACCCCGTTGTGGCTTTGCACCCCGTTTTCCCATTGGTTTTTTGGCTGTTTAGACTTTACCTGGGCTGATAAACCGCGTGAAATCCATGGCCAAAAAATCTTATTTTTCTGCCTTTTTGAGCCATTTCAAGTTATTTTGTCCCTGGTTTGCAGGCCGTCTGCCACCAGAAGAAGAGGCCACGTGCGACCCCCAAAGACAAGCCCACGCCGGGGCGTCAGCACCCGCAGCCCCACAGCGCCTGCGGCTCCTCCGGGGATGCCGGGACCTCCCTGTGCTGGGACTTGCCCTGAGGTGAGTGCGGAAGGTCAGCCCTCCCTTTTTCTTCCCAAAACACCTACTTTGGACTCAAAAAAACACCGTGTGGGGGGCCAGATAGGAAGGGCAGCTGGAGGATTGCCCATGTCCCAGGGCCTCTTGGAGGTTTTATTTGACTTGCAACCCCCAACGTTCTGTCTTTTTGGAGTCGGGGAGACCTTCCCCGGAGCCGTGAGGTTCAGAGCGGCCCCTCCTTGTGCAAAAGCCTCAGGTTTCCCCTTTTTGCCCAGGACAAACTCAAGTTCCATTGAGTTTTGTGGCCTGAGGCTTGCCCACTCCAGTCCCTCACAGCCAGCAAAATGCCTCCAGTTTTAATTTGACCTCATTTGAAGTGATCGCCCAATTAATTCTCCTAATTTAACCCCCACCGATCCATCTTGTTTAACCACCGACATCCAGAACGGTGTCGTTTTGCGGCCAAACAGACCAGTAATTCACACGAGTAGGAAATAACGAATCTGAGTCTAATGGATTTCTAGAGAAAGGACTTAAAAATCCCTTTTTTTCCTCATTTCCAGAGTATTTGAGAAGATCCCGACGAGAAACACCCCGATGAGGCTCCATCCCCCCCGGGATGTTTGAAAGGCCCCGGGCACCGACACCGACCCACCGGCGGGGCCATTTTTCCCTGCATGGCGGGCCTGTGCTGGTGACTGGGAGCGCTCCCTGCCCTCCCTGCCAACAACAGCCCATCCCAGCAGGGAGAGCTCCATGTGCCCCTTGTCCCCCCCAGACCTCCAAGGCCCCCGGCCCTCCCTCCCATCGTTGCCACCCCTCAGCACTGGCAGCTCCCTGTCGTCCCTGCACCCCCCAGAAAGCCAGCCCCCCCAGCCCCAGAGCCACCAACTGTCCCGTGATGACAGCCTGTCTCTCCTGTCCCTTCGGGAGCCCCTGGACTCCTGGCCCCCCCTGCCACCCCTGAGCCATGGCCAGGGCCAGGCGTGCTCTCCCAAGGAAGACAGAGCAGAGGTGCCAGGCTGGATGGGAGGGAGAGGAGCCGGCAGGGACAGGGACAAGGCTGCGGAGGGACATGGCCTGCTTTGGGCCGGGGACACAGATGCTTCTCCTGGAGGGAGGGCAAGAAGAGAGACAAAGGAGAGCGACTGGGAGATGGAGACGAGCTCCTGCACCCTCCTCGGACACCTGCCAAAAATAAAGGCTTTTCCCTCTCTTCATTTATTGCATTTTGTTGGTGATGTCACCATCCCAGCCCCAGGATCCTGAGGCGCGGAACAGACTCTACAACTCGCAGAGAGTTATAAATCAGACATGTTTATTGCAGCACCGGGTGCAAGGGGGATCGCTCCTCCAAACTTGCACACTGGCTCGTAAAACAAGCATCTATTTATGATAAAAAGCATACCTATTCATTAGTGTGGGTGGGGTTATCATAATTAATTCTAAGAAAAGGCGTTACTATTCTATTTATTTCTAGGAACTCATTATCATAAGTCTCCTCCCCTTGCCTCATGCCTACTGTCGCCTGGTCGTCGTGGGCTGGGGTCTTCTGGAGGAAGGCTCATAGTCTTCTTCACCGTGTACTTTTACCTTTGGCTTAGAATGCTGGGCTGGCTGGACCTCAAACCGCGGGACTGGTCCCGACCAGATGGACACTGCACCCAGACAGTTGGGTTCCTCCTTAGGGTGCAGGCTGTTCCTGCTATCCTATACACAAGGCCAGCTCCTTATCTTGGAATGCTGGGCTCCTGGGCTCCGAGCTCTGCTCTTTGCCAAGCTGTACTAAATCTACACTAACGACCTTGTCATCTTGTCATCTCGTACAGAATCCTAGTGCAATAAATATAATTACTGCGACGAAGAGCTGCTTAAGCCATATAAAATTAGGTAACCATGATCTAAGCTTTTCCCAGAGCTTAGTAAAACCTAGGGAAGCACCACCTCGGGCCACTTGGTGTCAGACCTTTGCGTGTTCTCAAATTTTCTGGATATCGGTTTCCATCTTACCTGACTCATCGACATAAGTGCAGCAGCTTGTGTGGGTCAGAGCACAGACTCCTCCTACATCAGCTGTTATTATATCTAGGGCCATTCTGCTTTGTATGACCGTGCCCTTCAGGGATTCTAGTTCCTTGCCCAAACGGGAAAGGGCATCAGCAGTTGAGTTTGCTATTATTTCCATTTCCGCCGAAATATTTACTATGGCCCATTCCGGTTGGTACACGCCTAGTGAAGGAAGCAGAACTCTGACAAAACTGTAAAATCCGGTGTTACATCTAAGTAAAGGGTTGGAGATTGTTCATCGATTGAATTGTCTCCAAACGCCCCGTACAATACCTCTCGTACCATCTCTGTGGAACATTTGCAATGGAGGAGCTAGATAACCCATAGTGCAGTCTCCTGTCCGATGTCGTGGCAGCTGTTTCTAGCCTTTAAATCTCCGCAGAGCCACCAATACCCCTCCGGTAGGTTACAGGTAGCACTTATAGCCGGGGAAGTATCGGCAGCGCTTCTGCCGTACAAGTATTGTGCCCGCTTCTGTTCTCCTTCTCCCGGAGAAGCTTTTGTAGAGTTTATTGGCTTGTCAACACTAGTTATGTTCCCTTTGACCAAAGCTGTTGTGGGCCAGTTGCCGAGGTCCGTACGGCTAAATTGCCCTGGTGATGCTCCCGCAGGGTTGTAACTTATGTACGGCACAGAGCGGTTTGCTAATGCTAAAGTGTAGGTTACTTGCTCTAATGAAGAGCTTTCCGTCCGACAGGAGTGTGAGGATTTAACCTTTTCATACGGATTTATGTCTGTCCAGTTGCTTACAGGGACTCCAAAAAGTGGGGAATCAAAGTCATCAGCTTGCTCACGTATCCAACAGTCACTAACATTGGTATATTTTACAACACTCTTTACAAGGGATGCGTAAGCATTCGCGTTAATGGATGCAGCCACAGCACAGTAAGGCTACAAGAGTCCAGATTTCTGTCTTTGGAGATGAAGTTTTAAAGGTCCGGTAGGCATCGATTCCTGTCGTGGTTTAGGTTTAGGGGCTTTCTCCACTCTGGCATGATGTGTCCATGAGGCTTGTTCTTCAATCTTGGCTGCCGTGTGAGAAGTCAGCAGCACCTGGAACGGACCTTCCTATTTCGGCTTTAAAGGTGAATCTGAAAGAGATCTAACGTACACATAATAGATTCATAGATTGGTCCAGGCCGGAAGGGACCTCCAAAGGTCATCTAGTCCGACCTCCCCGCAGTCAGCAGGGACACCCCCAACTAGACCAGGTTGCCCAGGGCCCCGTCGAGCCTCACCTTGAATGTCTCCAGGGAAGGGGCCTCAACCACCTCCCTGGGCAACCTGTTCCAGTGCTCCACCACCCTCATGGTAGAGAACTTTTTCCTGATATCCAATCTAAATCTCCCCTTCTCCAACTTAAAACCATTGCCCCTCGTCCTGTCACTGCCGGCCTTTGTAAACAGACCCTCCCCAGCCTTCCTGTAGCCCCCCCTCAGGTACTACATGTACCCGGCATTGCTCTGACCCAGGGGCAGCACCTTGCGATTCTGACACCGTTGGGTGTCCCAGCACCCAGCGAGGGGGCGCAGCGTGGGAGAAACCAGCGTCACTCTGCAGCTCCTCCGTCCTTCCAGGGTGCCAGGAGGAAAAAGAAACCGTAACTGGTACAGGGCTGAGCGTAGCTACGTGCTGCCTCTTCTCGAGAGAAACGGGGCGCTGGTTTCAAAGAGAAGGTGCCGTTTGATTGAGACGCTGGCTCTGCTGCCTGGAATCCAGCCTGCAGCGGGGTTAGCAGGCTGCAGAAGGATCCTTACTTCCCCCCAACCCCGGTCAAGTGGCTTCAGATTCAAAGACTCAAACCCTTCCTTCTTCCAAAGAGGGGGCAGAGGAAAACGTACAGGGAAGAGACACGATTTAAGCACCAGCTTCCAAACTGGAAAGAAATCCTTCCCGGTTCCACACAGAAAACGAGAGAAAAGGGTTCCTTCTTTCCACCTAAAGAGGCAAACCGATGCCTTCGTTGATATCGTAGAGTCCCAGATACCAGGTTGGAAGGGACCTCAAGGGTCACTGGCCCAACCTTTGGATGCGAGGGTGATCTGGCTGCGACATCTGTCACCCCGTGGATCGCCAGGGTTGATTCGGCTGGTCTGGCTGGCGAGGGGGGTGTCTCCTCTCCACTCCATGGGCGTCCCTCCCAAAAACGCACGCTGGGTCAAAGGGGACGACCTTCCCCAATAGAGACGCGCCATTCATCAGTCAAGGGTACAGGGAAGCTTTGCTCCCCCGCGAGAACCTCCAAACCATTGATACTTAAAAAGTGCTTTGAACAACAGAGGCAGACAAAGTCCCCTCTCCAAAAAAGTCAAAATCTGACTTGCTGCACAGTAAGATTTCTCCCAAAACCCCTCAGAGTTTTCTTCCGGTAGCCAGCAGAAGACAACAGGAGCAGAGAACAAGTCCCCACTGGCTCTTGCCATCCCTGCACAGCAACGTAAGCATCTGTACGAGATCTACGGTAACAGCAGAGAGAAGGGCGAGAGACGAGATTTCATGAACGTACACGAGGAGAGAGCAAAGCCTCGGGACGTGATGCACTTGCCAAAGGATCGATGAGCAGACGGGCCACCGGTCCGACCCGTCCCAGAGAGTCCAGGTACCAGCTCACGAGGAAAGAGTCCTGCGAGACCCAGTGTCCACTCAGACACAGGGATTCCTGCCAGCTCCAGGCACAGAGAGGCCGGCCCTCGTACTGCATTGCGAGGGGGGAGACTACGGGAGGAGATATGGGGCAAAATATCAAGTAAAACCATCTTATAATTTATTAAGAGGTTAAAAAGTCAATATTCTCAGGATCTTCCACTCTCCGCTGGTGCGAAGACTTGACATGTTCTCGGGAGATGCTGTACACCCTTCTTTTGACAGATGACAAAGCTGCAGCCTCCCGAGAGTCCAAAGAAAAGGGCTTTTGGGGGACCTTCTCCTCCATCAGTGCCACGCGTCCCCAAGAGGGGAAGTCCCGGGTCTGGGCTGCAGCTTATCTCTGAGAGCACCTCTTTTTGAAGTCTTAGACTGTGCCATCAAGGGTGCAATTTCTGCAACAGAGAAAGAAAAAAGAAAACACAAATCAACCCCAAAGCCCCTCCCATGAAAGCAGCAGCCACAGAGGAGGGGAGCAGAGAGCAGTTCCAAGCTGCAGCCCTGGCAAAGCAGACCCAAGGCAGGCGTGAGCGTTGGAACAGCCTTTATCCTCTCCTTGGGGAGAGGAGAGAGGCCACCAACATCCCCCCTCCTGCAGAGCCGGCAGAAGCAGCAGATTCCTGCGTTTGTGAAGGAGGAGCTCAGGGAGACTCAGGGACGTTCCGGGGTTTGTACTTACTCTTCGCTGGTGGTTTCCTGGGGTCCCAGGAGGAGAAGGTGCTGGCTGAGGATGGGACAAAGCAGGCACTGCTGGTGCTGGGCCCGTCACAGGACTTCTTGCTCACACGAGGGTGGCTTTTGGTGGATGCGCACAGGACTGGTTTTGTTCTGAAAAAGAGACGGGACAGGCGTTTCAGGAAAGGATTCTCTGTGGTTTGATGCAATTCTTCAGGTACAAGCCATGTGTGTTAACAGCAGCATGGCTGAGACCACACGGCACCAGCAGGGACCAGGACCTCCAGGCTTCCCAGCAAGACAGAGGCCATTACAGTTACAGGTTTCCCTGGAAAAGGGCCTCCCGAGGACACGGTGTCCCTTCCTGCCAGGACACGGCGCCTGCAGGAATGCCGAGGAGAAGAGGCCCTGAACAGCAAGCGCTCCTTGAGAAACACTCACTTGCTCTTCTCTGGCACAAGAGCTCCTCCAGTCCCAAACATCTCCTGTCTCCGTCGTACGTCCTGAGGGGCCTTTGGTGGGGAGGCCAGAAGCATGGTTTTGGCTGCTTGACCTGTAGGAGGCCAAAGGGAAACATTGCTGAGATGCAGCTGATGATAAATGGGGCTCCTCAGTTCCTGTCTTAGTAGAGAACAGAGAGTTAAGCAGCTCCTAAATTGGACCGGAGTTAAACCAGCCACTCGGGAAGACTTTCCCCACACAAAGACGTCCCCTCGGCAGCATTCCCAGAGCCCTCTCCCATCGTTCAGCCCTTCCTTACCTTTGTTGGCCTGAGCTGAGCCGATCTTCTGGGCTAACTTGAGCAGCCGCTGCTCCCGTGCCTCCTGGAGGCGGAGGTACATCTCCCGCCAGGACTCGGACTCTTTGGGCTCCTCGTTCTTGAAGTCTCGGAGACATCGGTTGCGCCAGAGCCGTTCTGTATCTTCAATGAGGACCTGAAACAAACCCACCCGTGAGCTGGGATCCCCCCGGACACCTTCACTCCCCTCTCCCTCAGCACGGGCTGGCGCCAGCGGCACTGGAACAGCAGCGAGGGCAAGGCAGCTTTGGGAGCAACGTGCAGCAAGAGAGGGGCAGATGCCGACTCCAGGAACTCCGGACTAGCAAAAGCCACCTCTGGCTGCAAAGGGCGCTGTGCTTGACTATTCATCTATCGCAGATGAGGACAGAAGGTCCCTCCTGCGTGTCACCAGCCCTTCCCCAGGCCCAGGCACTCACATGGTGACGTTCCTCGGCGCCACAAAGCTGCTCTCGGACAGTGCATCTGTCCAACGCTGGCTCCAGCCCAGGGACACCACCCGCTTCACAGATCGCTAGAGAGAAGCAAGATGCAGAGCATTTATCCTGCCCCTTCCTCACCAAGGAAAAAGGCTCGACTCCTTGAATGCAGTGGAAACCGCTGCAGCCGCTGCACAAGAGGAGGGGAAGGAGAAAGGAACCGTGGGTGCCGTAGCTCTGGTGGGTCATCAGGCACCAGTGTCTCCAAGTGCCTGCGCAGGGCTCCATTTACCACTATTTCCAGTGCTTGAGGAACGGTACTTACAGTCAATGCTGTTGGTGACGACTGGGACACACAGCTGAGAAGGAGTCCTTGGGACTCGGGCAGTTTTAAGGCCTGAAAACACGGGCGTCTTTGAATACAGCCGGCGGCCTGTGAAGCCCCCTTCGATCTCTTCAGCTGCTGAGTAAACCGCTGTGAAGTGGAAGACTCGGGGTAAGAAGGGAACAGAGCAAAGAAGAGCCCAGCCTGAGGAATGGCACAGGAGACACAAATCAGAGTCCCCCAGAAGCAACGCCAAGGGCCGAGGCTTCTCTCTGAGACCCACAACCCGGTTCAGGAAGGGCAAGGCCAAAGCCCGAGCCTCCAGAAGGGTCAGCAAAGGCTCGTCCTCATTTCTGCCAGAGCACGTGGGAGAGAAGCCGCCGCTTGGCTGAAACCCGGGCTCTGGGCACCAAGAGGCGGGAGAGCGGACGCCAACGGGAAGATTTGAACGCAGCCACCATCCACTCCCTCTCACAAAGAGTGGCTGCAGCCCATTTCAGCCCAATTTGCCTGCCCAACATACCTCTCCTTTTCTTCTGGGAGCAGGGAACGGACTCAGCAGCAGGAAGAGGGCTGCAGCTGGCCTGGAGCGGCGGCAGGGGGATCTCCGGGAGCTTTATGTCCACATCGAGAAGTATCTGGAAAGAGACGATGGTCATGCAAGTTACATACCCGTAACATGGATATGAGGCACCTTTTCAGCATCGTAAAAGGCTGCTAAGATTATAAAAACGCTTTCTGAAGGGGAAAGCGTTTCAAAGTTGAGCAACAAGACTCGGCAGGCAAGGTTTTACAGAGCCAGCACCTCTAAGGGGAAAACAAAGAAGCCCCAGAGGGCAGAGGACCGAGAGCAGCTGGTCCCACATCCTTGGTTCACTTGCAGACCCTTCAGAACCTTACCCTCTTTGGTTTAGGAGCCTCTGGTGGCTCCTGCTCTGTCCTTTTCTCATTGCTGCGCTTGCGGCTGGGGCTTTGGTGACTGGAGCAGGAGCTGTCGACGCTGGGGTGGCACAGCAAATGGGCGCTGTGCCGTTGCTCTTCCTCCCCAGCCGACACAGAGGCTTTGACCGCTCGCTTCTTTTTCTTTTTCTGGGGCTGGTCATAGGTGAGGTACTCCTCAAAGGACATGGTGGGGGGTTTAAAGTCCTCTTCCTCTTCATCCTCCCCCAGAATGGAGGAAAAGCCCGTTGATTTTTTGGACGCGTCGGTGTATTTGCGCTTCCTCTGTGACGTCTCCAGGCTCAGCTTGGTCTTTTCCACTTTGCCTCTTTCAGAGTCCCGACTTTTTTCCTTCTCAGCTTGTTTGTTTTCTCTGAAGGGATAAAAACCCCAAAATCGTTAGATTAAAACATGGGCAGCAAGCAGATTGCATCTCTTGCTTTATTAAAGGCCCTTTGCTGGCCTTGAAAGGCCTTTGAAAGCTGTTAATTGCTTCATCAAACCGCAGATTCTTGGCAGTCGGTCCCTACATTCACCCAAAACTGCGGCCACCAGCAGCCCAACGCTCCGTGGCCAGCAGAGGCAGGAATTTCTGCCAAAGCGAGGCACAAACCCCATCCAGAGTCAGCACGCTTGTCTCACGAGCCTTCCCAGAGCCTCCCCTTTTATTACCTCCGGTCAGAGAAGTTTCTCCTCCCCACGGCAAAACCAGAACAAAGCTTCTCCATCAAGATCACCAACCAGCTTCACTCACCTCAGTGCCTCTTGGCACAGCCGCTCCAGCTTCTGCCACGCAGCCTGGAAATTCGCCTCAAAGTCTGCGTCCGGCTCCGTCACAGCGTTCCCAAGAGGCGTCTCCTTCAGGAGAGAGCCCGGACGTCAGTTCATCTTGGCAAGACACGCGGCATCCTCACCTCTGCTCAACTTCCCACAGGGTGAATAAAGTTAACCCCCTGCCCGTCCCCGCCAGGTAGAAATAAACCCCCTCGATCTAACGGCAAAGATACCCCAAATCATAAATTATGTTTTCAGCAGCCATTGTAGCGTTTACTAGCGTTCTGTAAATCAAAGATGAGTTAACTCTGCCTTAGACAAACATTAATTGTTTGTAGCCATAACCCAAGTTAGTATTTACCATGACCGTGGGTAAGTTCGATGACAGAAGACTTCACTAATAATCGTCAGGATTATTACTTCTAATAACTAATAAACTATCAAGCTAGTAAACTAATAATCTAATAAGATATTAAACTAATAATCTAAACTAATATTAGTTCTAATAATAATTCTAATAATGTAATGCCGATTCCGTTAGCGTCAGGAATGGCTCCGACTCTCAGGTCTCGGTCAAGGGTGAAGCTTGGTGAGGAGCTGAGGACGAGCGAGTGTCCTCCGAGGCTTCCCCCTGACATGCTCCTTGGTGCTGCCTTTTATCTCTAGAACCGCATCACAATCGCGCCTGTGAGACGGGGCTGGAGCAGGCGGCCGAGGGAACAGGCCCCATTCCCGGGGAGGCAGCTTTGCCGGGGCAAAGACTTATCCCAGGACTTGAGAGACACCCGGGAAGCGGCAGAGATTTCACAGCTCTTACCCCAAGAACGTCCAGCGCGACGGGCACCTCAGGCAGCCTCTCCAGAGCTTCTGTTCACCAGAAACCACTGCCCCATCGCCATTATATTTAGGAGTTCGTTGCCATGACCAAAGTCCTTCTGGTTTGCTTTGGAAGAGCGAAACACTGATCCCAACAGTAACGGTGTGTTTTATGAACCGGAGCTGTGTGTCCAGGCTGCCACCCCGCTGCCTTGCCCCCTCCTCCCAGCGCAAATGGCCCAGGGAGCAGGAGGAGCAGCTTCCCTCACTCCTGTGGCCAGCGACGAGCTGTCACTGGGGCCAGGAGCAGGGGATTCAACATTCCGCACCCCAAAAAGCTCTGGGCTGCAGGCACAGGAACCCCCGCGGCTCCGGGGAGATGGGTGTCAGAGCAGAGCTCTCACCCGACAAGGGCAGGAGGGAGACGGGGAGGCAAATCCTGCTCTGGGGCACCTTTGAGATGCCAGGGAAGGAACTGCCCTCTGCTAACGATTTCCTAACAGCGGGCACCTCGCCAGCAGCTGGATGGAGTGCGGCGCCTGCGCTCGGGAGGAGCAGCCCCCTACACCCCCCCAGGCCCGTGGGTCGGCATCGTACTTGGTGGGGTACTCCAGCTCCCCCGTCGGACCCCGGTTCAGGCTGAACGTCTGCTCCGGTTCCCTGGCCGTGTCATCAAAGGACATGTGAGGAATGTTCCTGAACCTGGGAAGAGAGGGAGGAAGCCCAGGAAGGGGTTATTAACACACAGGGCAGCTCGTCGGTTCCCTCCCAGCCATTCCCACTACCCCCATTGCTCTCAACAATGAGAAACGGGATTTGCTCTGTCTTCTACGGGTGAAAATACCAACCGGTGCTGCCCCAAACGCTCCCCACAACAAGGGGAAGAGCTGCTGAAGAGCCAGTGCCTGGGGGCGCCCAGCTCCTCGCTCTCGGCTGCAGCCTCAGCACAGGGACCTGGAATCACCCCATTCCCACAGCACTCGGGCTCCCAACCTCCCCAGGGGAGCTGGGCTTCAGGGCGCCTCCTCACACTTCCAACAACCCCAGCCACCGGGCCACATCCCACACCCTTTCCTTCCAGAGCTCCAGGTCCTCAGACACCAAGCACAGCACAGCCTTTTGACCTCTTCCCATGTCGTACATTAACTCCTGTTAAAAACATTCCCTTATTCGCTTCCCAGCAGACCTCATCCTGCCCTCACCACCGAACCACAGCCCCAGGGAGGCCCCGTCCACCTCTGCTGCCCCACCACATTCCTTCTTGTCTCCGGCTTTGGCTGCTGCTGACACTTCCAAGTGCTGAGAGAGCTGGCAGATGTTATCGCTGGGCCACTCTCTATCATCTTTGAAAGGTCATGGAGAACAGGAGAGGTGCCTGAAGACTGGAGGAAGGCCAACATCACTCCAGTCTTCAAAAAGGGAAAGAAGGAGGACACCGGGAACTACAGACCACTTAGTCTCACCTCCATCCCTGGGAAGGTAATGGAGAGACTCATTCTAGATGTCTTCTCCAAACAAGTTGAAGAGTGGGGGGTTATTGGAAGTGGGCAACATGGGTTTACCAAGGGTAAATCACGTTTGACCAATCTGATAGCTTTCTACGATGCTATAACTGGTTGGCTGGATGAGGGGAGGGCAGCAGATGTCATCTACCTTGACTTCAGCAAGGCTTTTGACACCGTCTCCCGTAACATCCTCGTTGGGAAACTAAGGAAGCGTGGGCTGGATGAGGGGACAGTGAGGTGGATTGAGAACTGGCTGTGTGACAGGACCCAAAGGGTAATGATTAATGGAGCAGGTTCAAGCTGGAGGCTTCTAACCAGTGGTGTCCCCCAGGGGTCAATACTTGGTCCAGTCCTGTTCAACATATTCATCAGTGACCTGGACGAGGGGACGGAGCGTATCCTCAGCAAGTTTGCTGATGATACCAAACTGGGAGGGGTGGCTGACACCCCGGAGGGCCGTGCTGCCATCCAGCAAGACCTGGACAGGCTGGAGAGCTGGGCAAGGAAGAACCTCATGAGGTTCAACAGGGAAAAGTGTAGGGTCCTGCACCTGGGGAAGAAGAATGTCAGACACCAATACAGGTTGGGTGTGGACCTGCTGGAGACAAGCTCCAAAGAGAAAGATCTGGGGGTCCTGGTAGACAGCAAAATGACAATGAGCAAGCAGTGTGCTCTTGTGGCCAGGAAGGCCAACGGAATCCTGGGCTGCCTAGGGAAGAGTGTGGCCAGTAGGTGGAGGGAAGTCATTCTCCCCCTCTACTCTGCACTGGTGAGGCCACAACTGGAATACTGCATCCAGTTCTGGGCTCCCCAATTCAAGAGGGACAGGGAACTACTGGAAAGAGTCCAGCGAAGGGCAACGAGGATGATTCAAGGATTGGAGCATCTCCCTTATGAAGAAAGGCTCATTCACCAGGACCACCCCACAGGCCCAAAAAAGGGTCATGGAGTTAACAAATTGGTAAGTCTCCGTGACACCCAGTGGGATCCTGGGGCTGGGATGGTGACATCACCAACAAAATGTAAAAAATGAAGAGAGACAAAACCCTTTACTTTTGGAAGTAAATAAATGAAGAGAAAGAAAAGCCTTTGTTTTTGGCAGGTGTGCGAGGAGGGTGCAGGAGCTCGTCTCCATCTCCCAGTCGCTCTCCTTTGTCTCTCTTCTTGCCCTCCCTCCAGGAGAAGCATCTGTGTCCCCGGCCCAAAGCAGGCCATGTCCCTCCGCAGCCTTGTCCCTGTCCCTGCCGGCTCCTCTCCCTCCCATCCAGCCTGGCACCTCTGCTCTGTCTTCCTTGGGAGAGCACGCCTGGCCCTGGCCATGGCTCAGGGGTGGCAGGGGGGGCCAGGAGTCCAGGGGCTCCCGAAGGGACAGGAGAGACAGGCTGTCATCACGGGACAGTTGGTGGCTCTGGGGCTGGGGGGGCTGCCTTTCTGGGGGGTGCAGGGACGACAGGGAGCTGCCAGTGCTGAGGGGTGGCAACGATGGGAGGGAGGGCCGGGGGCCTTGGAGGTCTGGGGGGGACAAGGGGCACATGGAGCTCTCCCTGCTGGGATGGGCTGTTGTTGGCAGGGAGGGCAGGGAGCGCTCCCAGTCACCAGCACAGGCCCGCCATGCAGGGAAAAATGGCCCCGCCGGTGGGTCGGTGTCGGTGCCCGGGGCCTTTCAAACATCCCGGGGGGGATGGAGCCTCATCGGGGTGTTTCTCATCGGGATCTTCTCAAATACTCTGGAAATGAGAGAAAAAAAGGGGTTTTTACATCCTTTCTCTAGAAATTCATTAGACCGAGCTTCGTCATTTCCTACTTGTGTGAATTCCTGGTTTGTTTGGCCGCAAAACGACACCGTTCTGGACGTCAGTGGTTAAAGATGAATTGTTGCCGGTTAAAATGTGACAATAATTGGTTGATCACTTCAAATGAGGTCAAATTAAAACTGGAGGCATTTTGCTGGCTGTGAGGGACTGGAGTGGGCAAGCCTCGGGCCACAAAACTCAATGGAACTTGAGTTTGTCCTGGGCAAAAAGGGGAAACCTGAGGCTTTTGCACAAGGAGGGGCCGCTCTGAACCTCACGGCTCCGGGGAAGGTCTCCCCGACTCCAAAAAGACAGAATGTTGGGGGTTGAAAGTCAAATCAAGTGGCACCTGGGCAAGGGCAATCCTCCAGCTCCCCTCCCCTCTGCCCCCCCCCCCCCCCCCCCCGGGTGTTTTTTTGAGCCCAAAGTAGGCTTTTTGGGAAGAAAAAGGGAGGGCTGACCTTCCACACTCACCTCAGGGCAAGTCCCAGCGCAGGGAGGTCCCGGGATCCCCGGAGGAGCTGCAGGCACTGTGGGGCTGAAGGTGGTGACGCCCCGGTGTGGGCTTTTCTTTGGGAACAACACGGGGTTTCTTCTTTGGATTACCAACGGCCTGAAAACCGGGCAAAAAATAGCTTGAAATGTCTCAAAACGTCAAAAATCCGCTGGGAAAACAGGGTGCAAAGCCAAAACTTGGACGAAAAAACATATTATTTCTACCATCCCAAGCAGAAAAGCATTTTCACTGAATTTCACTGAATTTTTAGAGTTGGAAGGGACCATAAAGATCATCTAGTCCCACTCCCCTGCTGAAGCAGGATTGCCCAGAGCATGTCAGAGCATGTTACTCAGGGCTGCATCCAGGCGGGTCTTGAAAATCTCCAAAGAAGAGGACTCCACACCCTCCCTGGGCAGCCTGTTCCAGGGCTCTGGCACCCTCACCGTGAAGAAGTTTCTTCTCATATTTGAGTGGAACCTCCTGTGTTCCAGCTTGTGCCCGTTGCCCCTCGTCCTCTCACTGGCAACCACTGAAAAGAGTCTGGCTCCCTCCTCCTTCAACCCACCCTTCAGATACTATTAAGCATTGATAAGGTCTCCCCTCAGCCTTCTCTTCTCCAGGCTAAAGAGTCCCAGCTCTCTCAGCCTTTCCTCATAAGGGAGATGCTCCAATCCTTGAATCATCCTCGTTGCCCTTCGCTGGACTCTTTCCAGTAGTTCCCTGCCCCTCTTGAACTGGGGAGCCCAGAACTGGATGCAGTATTCCAGTTGTGGCCTCACCAGTGCAGAGTAGAGGGGGAGAATGACTTCCCTCCACCTACTGGCCACACTCTTCCCTAGGCAGCCCAGGATTCCGTTGGCCTTCCTGGCCACAAGAGCACACTGCTTGCTCATTGTTATTCTGCTGTCTACCAGGACCCCCAGATCTTTCTCTTAAGAAATTGACCTCCATGAAAATCTACAAATGGGGTTGAAAATGTGGAATTCCAACACGCTGAAGCCACACAGCAACCCTGTTTCCCCCCCAGATAATTAAAAATATATATATTTCATGAACCAAATCCCTGTTTCCTGGCAAGGAACGTTTGAGCAGATGGATTTGTCAAGGGAACAAACCCCCCCAGCAGTTTTTTTACCTCGCCTTCGCCTTTTCCCGCCTCGTCCCGGCCTCTCTTGGCCCTTTTCTCCATCAGGCGAGGCCGAGTGCTGCCAAAACGGATCTTCTTCTTCCATGTATAGTAATACTCAACACACTGGGCCACGGTCTTAGTCTGGATCTAAGGGGAGAAATCCAGGGATATTAAATACTCCCTTGTCATTACAAATGAGGGCAAACGATGCCTTGTCCCGGTAGGTTTTTAGCAGGAAGAAGGGTCCTAAGAACAGGATTCCAACGTGGGATTGAAAATAGGGCTTTCTGGGTTAAAAGCGTCCCCGCTAACGAGCTCCGCCCCGGTCCAACGGCTTTACCTCCTTCTGGATGAGGCGAAAATTCTTCTTATGCATGTAAAAAGCCTCTTTAAAGAGCTGCTGTTCCACTGGGGTCCAAGTGTCCGAGCCTTGGGATAAACAGCCACAGGCAAATTATTAGAAGAGGCATTTCCCTGCCTCAAAAAGCCCCACAAATGGATTAAAACTACTGTTTTCCCCACCCAAAACTCACATTTTAAAGGATAAATCCCAAAGCCAAGGGATCTGTTCTCCTCCCGTTTACCTGCGTAATGGTAATCAGCCAAGGGGTGGCATTCAGGTCTCCGGGGGGGCCCAGAGCACAGCATTTCCAGAGCTTCCTGCCAGATTTAATGGGAAAAAAGGGCTTCAATTCCTCTGGCAGAGGAGGAAAAAGGGCAAAAAAAAGAAAAAAGAGAAATTCCATTCTCCCAACTGTCCCAGAATCCAAACAAGCTCCAATGGATGCACCGGGACGGGCTCTGTCACCCCACCAGACCTTAACGCCGCCACAGGCAGCACCCGGCGCCTTGAGCAAAGAGATTCCGGCCCCTGGAAGAGCCAACTCAGAGCAACTCCCAGCTCAAACCAGTCACAAAGCGGGTTCTTCAGGGGGAAGCGCTGCTCCCTACCGCAACGTTGCCCTGAGCCTCGTGCAGGCAATGCAGAGCCAGCTCTGCGTTCAGCCCTGCCCCGGCTCTGCCGCTGGAAGAGGCCATCTTCAGCAGCTTTGAAACTACAAAGGCAAGAAAAAACACCAACGAGTCAGGTTTTCCTCCAAAAAGGAGAAAAGATGCCACAGGAGATGGATGGGAAATGGAGGAAGGGCAGAAAACAGACCAGAAACCAGAAAAGGCCCAGAAAAAAGGCCCATATTCCAACTATTGCCACAGGAAGAGCAGCTTTTGGAGTGGGATCTCCAGAGAGAAACTCCTCCCTGGCTGCAGATGAGGTGGGACCGCCAAAACCCCCCCCCTTTCTCATGGAAGATGCTCCCGAGAGCACCATCGGTTCTTATTTAGCCACTTTCCTCCCAAAAATTAGCCATCTCCTTCCCTCGAACGCTACGGGGCCAAGACAAGATGGGAGAGAACCCAAACGCCCTATCAAGTAACTGTGAAAAGGTGGAATTTTCCCGATTCCCCAAAGAAAAGGTTTAAGACAAACCTTTCTCCTGCGTCTCGGGGTTGGATTCAATGTCACCCCACGGCTTCCAGACAAGGGAGGCTCGCTCTTCTTCCTCCTGTCCCAAGCAGGATCTGTCCCGCAGGGCAGGGAGCTCCGCCTGAAACTGGTCCCCGACATTGATGCGGCTGAAAGGAGGAAGAGGAGGGGGAGGAAGGCACGTCAGGAACGGATACGGTGCAACAAACGCTTCAAAAGAGGGAAAACGTGATGAGTTGGGGCAAAACCGGTCCCTGTTTCCTAGCAAAACATCACTCAGTCTTCCGCCACCAACTTCCACCGCCCCTTCCCACCCCCAGCGTTACCCTTCGGCCACTGGAGGCTTTTTGGGCCCCATCGGGCAGGACAATTTGGGGGTTTCCCCAAAAAACTAATCCAACTGCTGAATGTCACTCTCCACAGCGGTAGGAAGCTCCCACAGCCAGCGAGCGACCGCCGCCTCGGAATGTTGTGTGGAACGCGGGAGGCCGGCAACGGCCTGTGACGTCAGCAAAACCAGTGCTTTACTGGGACAGCACTTGGCATTTTTGGGCATTTCTGGCCAAAATGGGGTACCCTCCACCCAAAAACACGCTGTGGAGAAGGGGCCAAGTGACACTCATCCCCAACCCCGGTTCCCTCCTCCCGTTTTCCCAACATTAGTCCTCATTCCCACGGCTCAACGTGGATTTTTGCCTCATCCTCCATCAAAAAAAACAAAAATCCTGGATGTTCTGCCCAAAAAATCTAACAACACCACACTGGGCATAAAACTCATTCTACAGACCGTCCTTTAACCTTCCTTGCCCTTCTCCTCGTCACACACCACTACATCCCCCACAAAATTTCCCTCTTCTCAGGGAGATCATGGCTCTGGAGATGGACCCTCCGGCTACCACTTCACCCCTGCGGCTGCCCTGGGGCAGAAGGCGGGGATTGAGCCATTTGGGGCTTTTCTAGAAGCAAAAGGAGCAAAGCGAAACCCCGGGGGCCATTTCCATCCCTCCTCCCCCAATCCCTAGGGAAAAATCCCCTCCTTCATCTGTTTTCAGCTTTTTTAGGAGGCAAAAGGAGAGCCGGGGCCTGGGGGCTCAAATCCTTGGCTCCCAGGAATTCCAGGTGGTAAAACCAGTCAGCAGAAGCCGAGCCCAGTAGGGAAACTGGGATGAGTGGGCAGCTGCGTCCCGGACATGCCCATGGTTTGTGTCCAACCACCACCTCTTTTTAATGATTGGATTCAGTTTTGAACCCCAAACTCGTACCATAAAAAACAGGTGGTGGCTTTAGGAGGAGCTTCAAATGCTCCCTGTCAACGCCCGGGTTTCCACCGCGGTCATTGATCCCCCAGGAAGGGGGACAATGTTTGAATTTAGGAATTCTCTGGCAGAAAATGGCTCCAAACGGGTGGAGTTGCTCCATTTAATGGCAGCCGGCTGGATTCCTTTCCAGTTCTCCTGAGAACAGGAGCTGGGGAGAAGAAAGCCCCCGCCAGCTTTTGTGTGGCCAGAGAGAGTGCTCAAAGGAATAAAAGTCATTTCCCAAATCGTCTTGAAATCCTTCAAATCTCCTCCTCAAAGCCCAAGGATTTCCCCAGCTTTCCCATCCCCCTTGACACTTCCCACCTCCCCTTTTCTTTTCCTGCAGCTCCAGGTGATTAACGGGGGACGTATTTCCAATCAATTCCTCCCACGGCCCCTGCAATCTTTGCCAAAGTCTCACCAAAACAAAGGTGCCTGCCCTCGGGCATGGCATGGGACAGTGACAGCCTGATGGCACTGCTCACACCGCTGCACGGACCCACTCGCACACGCAAACCCGTGACCAACTGCCTGTACCTGCTGGCGGATCACCAACCCTTGGAGACACGTCCAGCTGTGTACGGAAAGGACGGGTCTGTGTCAGCCGGTCAGTCAGACCACACAGAGATGGCACAATCCCATCCAAAGGCGCCCCAAAGCCACCTCGGGGAGCTCTCCTTGGCTGGTCCACGGGGGCTGCCCAGCCAAGGAGATGTCCCTTAATTATATCGACTGGCAACTTCTATGATCATCAGAAGGTTGATCAGACTTGGTCCATCGACCCCAGCTCTAGCGTCACCACCCCAACGGGCTCCAGTCTGTGAGACTCGCACAGGCTCAGCTGAGAAAATGATGGCTCCAAAGGAAATGTAGCTCCAGGAGACAGAGCTCCACGGCCTGAGCGCAGCACTAACCAGAAGCTTTACTGACTCAACCGCTGCTTTTCTACCCAAACGCTGCTCATCTCCAGGGAGAGAAAGCTGCTTTAGCCACTTCTCCTCCAAAGCCCTCACACGGCTAAAGCCACACAGTCAGGAGCACCCCTCTGCACAGAGACACAGCCAGCACAAAGGCAACCCTTTGGGAAATCCATCGGGACACCCATTCCAGCAGAAAAGAGAATCCTTACCAGGCTGGTGGCAAAACTCTCTGCGTCTCTGGGCCAGGGGGACGTCACCAACGCGTCCGCACCTCTGAGGGTTGGGGTCCACCACAAGGCTGGTTTCCATTCTGTCACATCCTCGGAGCTAAAACTGTCGGCAGGAGCTGCCTCATCTGGGGACTCGGAACCACCCGGGCACCTGACCTGCAGAACACAAGTACCTCTCAAGAGACCTTGATGTCCTGCATTAACACACCAGCCCGCTCTTGAGATCACACAACCACACAATGGTCACAGTTGGAAGGCGCCTTAAAGCCCCTCCAGTCCCACCCCCTGCCCTGGGCAGGGACACCTCCCACCACACCAGGCTGCTCCAAGACCCCTCCAACCTGGCCTGGAACCCCTCCAGGGATGGGGCAGCCACAGCTTCTCGGGGCAACCTGGGCCAGGCTCTCACCACCCCCCCAGCAAACCATTTCCTCCCCACATCTCATCTCAATCTCCTCTCTTCCAGTGGCAAACCCTTCCCCCTCCTCCCACGGCTCCCCTCCCTCATCCAGAGTCCCTCCCCAGCTTTCCTGGAGCCCCCCCCTTTAGGGACTGGAAGGGGCACAAAGGTCTCCCCGGAGCCTTCCCTTCTCCAGCCTGAACCCCCCCAACTCTCTGTCCTCACAGCAGAGGGGCTCCAGCAGCCCTCACCCCCTCCCCTCCAGCACTTTTTGGGGGGTGCCTGCGCTCCCTGGCCCCGTGACAGACCCCTCCAGTCACTGGGGTGGGAGGAGGGGGTGCCAGTGTTTTTTAGGTATTTTTTCTCTACAGTGCAGTATAAACGGCTCGGTCAGGGCTGGCGCTTCTCTGTGCACACCGTGGATTGGAAAGGAGGGGGACCCCAAAAAACGCACCCTCTCACACCCTAAAATCATTCCTTCTCCCACCCCCTCTAAAACCACCCATTCTCCCACCCTCCAACCCCAAAAATCCCTCTTCCAGACCCCATACCCTTAAAAAACACCCCTCTCCAAACCCTGCACCCCAAAAATCTCCTCCCATCACAAACTCCTCTTACCAGCTCCAAAAAACCCAACCCCTAACCCACCCTCTCCCAAACCCCCTCTCCCTAACACCCCCAAAACCACCCTCAACAGCCCCCATCCCAAAAGCCCCTCTCCCACCCCAAACCCCAACTCACTTCTGACGCAGAAGTTCTTCCCTCTTCTGTCACCAGCTTCTTGATATCCCCAAAAACCTCCTGTCATTCCCGGGGGTCAATAGGGTTAACGAGGGGCAGCACTAACAAGCCCCATCCCCCATTATGTTCTACCCTGGCTGCAGCCAGAGCCGGCAAAGAAATTTCCAGACAGCACCTGGAAAAGGGGGTGTCAATGTGGGGGAGAGGGCCACCAATGGGAAATGGGATATGGGGGGGGGAGGGGTCTTGGGCGGGAGGCCTCACCATCTTTGGGTGAGTTGCCCTCGTGAAGATGAAGCTGAGGATGACCATGAGGAGCCCCAGCTTGGCCGTCTGGGTGTCCCTGGGGCCTGAGGGGGGACAGCAGAGGGGTATCACCCCCCTGAATAGGGAAGGGGAAGCTCTAACAGGGTCTGCCTGCCTTCCAAAATATGACCCCTCTCCTTCCGCCCATGTGCTCGTGCCAGCACCGCCCACCCTGGAAAACACCGCTGCCCATTGGCCCGCTCACTGCTCTCATCCCGCCCACCGCCCCCTCTTCAAGCCGCCCATTGGGCCAGCGGCTGCACTCGCCCCGCCCCCTCTCTCCTGCGAGGGCTCCCCTCAGGTGGTGAAAAAGGCGGGAAAGGCGCCCCTGCCCCCTTTCCCCTCAGGGCCACAAAATGGCCCCCAAACCACCCCAAATAGCCAGTTTTACCAAAAGAAGGGATTTAAAGCACTTGTGCTGACCCCGCCCCTCGCAAGGCACCACCAGAGCCCTTCCCTTCCAGGGAGTGACAGGAGGTTTTTGGGGCTATCAAGAAGCTGGTGATGGAAGAGCTTGTGAGGCAGAAGTGAGTTGGGGTTTGGGGTGGGAGAGGGTCTTTTGGGATGGGGGGTGTTGAGGGTGGGTTAGTGGGGGTTTGGGAGAAGGGTTTGGGAGAGTGGGGGTTTGGGTTTGGTTTTTTTAAGCTGGTAAGGGGAGTTTGTGATGGGAGGGGATTTGGGGGTGCAGGGTTGGGAGGAGGGGTGTTCTTTGGGGGTGGGGGGTTTGGGAGAGGGTTTTTTGGTGGGGGTGGGAGAATGTGGGGGGTTTGGGGGCTGTCTGGGTTGGGAGAGAGGGGAGTTTGGGGTGGGAGAGGGTTTTTTGGGGGATGGAGGAGTTGGGAGAGGGGTCTTTTTGGGTGAGGAAGTGTGTTTTGGGGTGGGGGGTGAGAGAATTGGTGGGTTTTGGGGTGGGGGGGGTTGGGAAAACGGGTGTTTTTGTGGTGCCGCCCCCTTCCCAGTCCCTGGTGCGCACAGAGCAGCACCCGCCCCGTCCGGGCCGTTTATACTGCACTGCAGAGAAAAAACAGCTGAAAACCACTGACAAACACACCTCCCCCCCACACCCCCACACACCCAAACCAAGTGAATGGAGGGGTCTGTCATGGGCCGAGGGGGTGCAGGTACCCCCCAAAAGGTGCTGGAGGGGAGGGGGTCACCACCTCACACACACCCCCTTCTCATCCCCCTCGTAGGTACCTGGAGATCCCCCCCATCACCCTGATGGACCCCCCTGGAAGCCCCCAAAATTAATGCTCCCCACCCCCAATAACGCTTGGGGACGGTGACCAGGGCTTTGGCAAGGGGGGCGGCTGATGTCAATGTTCTACGGGGCAAAATGGGGTTCTGGGGGAGGTTCCCCAAAATCTACCACCCCGCCAATTTCAGGGGGTTTTAATGAGATCTGTCCCCTCTTTTGGGGGTGTTTTGGGGGGCTCCTCCCTTACCTGGGGCCGCTTGCGGTGGGTGTTCACTGCCTCCCCCTCGTACCCTGGTTCCCCGGGAGGCAACAGCGTTTGGGGGGGCCAGCCCCCTTTTTGGGGGTGGTGTCCCTGTTTTGGGGGGCACACCCGGGGAGGGGACAGTCCCCTTTTTGGGGAGGTTGTCCCCTTTTTTGGGGGCAGACAGGGTGGGCACTGCCATGGGGTGGGGCAACCCCTGGCCACGCCCTCCCTTGAAATGATGGGGGCTGCTGGGGCTGTGTCTTGGCCCTGTTAGCCCCACCCCTTTGTGGGTGTGGTCTTCTCATTTAGCCCCACCCCTTTGTGGGTGTGGCCTTCCAGCTCTTGTGGGCAGGGCTCACTGCCTTAGCCCTGCCTCTTGCAGGAGGCCCTGTGGGCGTGGCTTGTTTCCCCTGGCTCCACCCCTTTGTGTCTCTGTCTCACCTGGGGGTGTGGCTTCCTCCCTTAGCCACGCCCCTTCCCTTCAGCTCCACCCTTTCCCCCTTAGCCACGCCCCTCTGTCCCTGCCTGTAGTAGCCCTTGGGGGTGTGGCTTGTTCCCTTAGCACCGCCCCCCAGGGTGTTCCCTATGGGTGTGACCTCCCTTGGCCCCACCCCTTCCCTGTGGCTCCGCCCCTGCCCATAGCCCAGCCCCTCCCTTGTGTGAGTGGTGGGTGTGGCCTCCCTTGGCCCCACCCCCTTTTCCTACCCCCACCCTTGTAGGGGTGACTCCCACTGGTGGGCGTGGCCTTGTCCTTTAACTCCACCTCCTCCCTGAGTCTGTGGGCGTGGCCTCCCAGAGTCCCACCCCCTTCCCCCTAGCCCTGCCCTTCCCTGGGGTGACCCTGGTGGGTGTGGTCTCCTTAGCCCCACCCCCTTTCTTTAGCCCCACCCCTTCCTGACCTGCCAGGTGGGTGTGGCCTCAGCCCTGCCCCTGTGCTTGCCCCTCCCACCCTCCTCCTTGTACCCCCCGCCCCCAGCCTGTCCCTGCTTGGTCCCACCTCACAGACATGTCCTGCCCCCCCTGCTGTCCCCGAGGGAGACCCCCGTGTCCCCCTCGATGCGAGTTGAGCTTCACTTGCTGGGCGAGGTTGTCTGCACCGATTTTTTTTGGGGGGTGGGCACGATTTTTGGGGGACCCCCCCACTTCAAGGTTCTCCCCTCGGTGTCGCTTCTGCCCCCCCAGGGTCTCACCTTGATGTTCCCTTCAATGATGGCAGGGTCGACGCAGATGGATTCCACGCAAAGAACCTGGATGGGGGGAAAACGGGGGTCACCGATGCCCCCCCGCCCCTTCTTCTGTGATCACCCCCAAAGCAGTCCCCCCCCCTTTGCTGTGATCACCCCCAAAGCACTGCCACCCCCCTGTGCTGTGAAAACCTGTCCCCTTGGGTGTGGGAGCAATCTCCGGCCCTTGGGTACTGCGGCCCTTGGGTGCTCCTTTTGAGCCTGGCCCTGGGGAGAGGGAGAAAGGTGGTTTTGAGGAAGAAAAGGTGGTTTTGAGGATGAAGTTGCCAAGAGGAAACCAAGCCAGGAGGATGAAACCACCAACGCCGTTTGCAGCTTAACGTCGCCAGGAGACGTTTCCTTCACTCGACGTCTTTCGTTCTATTTCTTGTGGCTTCATTTTTAAAAACTATTTTCAAACTTTCCCTCACAGCAGGGCCAACAACCTTCATAAAGCGAGTTTTGGGGTTTTGCACAGAGCTCAGGGCCCCAAAGCACTCCCTGCGCTGGACTGTCCCTGTCACCTCGACCTCCTGTCACCGAGAGAGTCCCACCGGGAGGTGCTGGTGGCGGAAGAGGGTAAAAACCCTCCGTGAAACACCCAGTTCCTCCAGAAACCACGTTTCTGAGCAAGAGTGCCGAGGAAGGCGCTCTGTTCCGAGGAATGACTGTGTTTGTCCTGTCGTTGTCCCCCCGTCCCCTGCCCCGTGAGGTCTCCTTTCCCCCACGCTGGTCAGGCCCTGTTTCTTCCTGGGCTTTGAGGAACGTTATCCCTGAAGATGCAGGAGAGACTGAGCCCCTTTTGCCTCTGGGACGGTCCCAGCAGCTCCTCAGCGAGGTGGGATCAGCTCTCCCGCAGTCCTGTGTGATGAGTCCGCCAGTTGTCCTGCTTCTCCACCCTCTGCCCAGAGCCAGAGGGACATGGGCAGGATGGAGGTGGCTCCTGTGACCCCCGTGAAGTCCCACCAGGCCAAGTGCAAGGTGCTGCCCCTGGGTCAGAGCAATGCCGGGTACAAATCCAGGCTGGGTGGAGAATGGCTGGAGAGCAGCCCTGAGGAGAAGGGCTTGGGGGTGTTGGTGGGTGAGAAGCTCCACAGGAGCCAACAATGTGGAGTGTGGGCCAGAGGAGGCCACGGAGATGCTGGGAGGGCTGGAGCCCCTCTGCTGTCAGGACAGGCTGAGAGAGTTGGGGGGGTTCAGGCTGGAGAAGGGAAGGCTCCGGGGATACCTTTCTGCCCCTTCCAGTCCCTAAACAGGTGGGGCTCCAGGAAAGCTGGGGAGGGACTCTGGATGAGGGAGGGGAGCTGTGGGAGGAGGGGGAAGGGTTTGCCACTGGAAGAGGGGAGATTGAGATGAGATGTGGGGAGGAAATGGTTTGCTGGGGGGGATGGTGAGAGCCTGGCCCAGGTTTCCCCGAGAAGCTGTGGCTGCCCCATCCCTGGAGGGGTTCCAGGCCAGGTTGGAGGGGTCTTGGAGCAGCCTGGTGTGGTGGGAGGTGTCCCTGCCCAGGGCAGGGGGTGGCCACTGGAGGGGCTTTAAGGTGCCTTCCAACTGTGACCATTGTGTGGTTGTGTGATCTCAAGAGCGGGCTGGTGTGTTAATGCAGGACATCAAGGTCTCTTGAGAGGTATTTGTGTTCTGCAGGTCAGGTGCCCGGGTGGTTCCGAGTCCCCGGATGAGGCAGCTCCTGCCGACAGTTTTAGCTCCGAGGATGTGACAGAATGGAAACCAGCCTTGTGGTGGACCCCAACCCTCAGAGGTGCGGACGCGTTGGTGACGTCCCCCTGGCCCAGAGACGCAGAGAGTTTTGCCACCAGCCTGGTAAGGATTCTCTTTTCTGCTGGAATGGGTGTCCCGATGGATTTCCCAAAGGGTTTCCTTTGTGCTGGCTGTGTCTCTGTGCAGAGGGGTGCTCCTGACTGTGTGGCTTTAGCCCTGTGAGGGCTTTGGAGGAGAAGTGGCTAAAGCAGCTTTCTCTCCCTGGAGATGAGCAGCGTTTGGGTAGAAAAGCAGCGGTTGAGTCAGTAAAGCTTCTGGTTAGTGCTGCGCTCAGGCCGTGGAGCTCTGTCTCCTGGAGCTACATTTCCTTTGGAGCCATCATTTTCTCAGCTGAGCCTGTGCGAGTCTCACAGACTGGAGCCCGTTGGGGTGGTGACGCTGGAGCTGGGATCCATGGACCAAGTCTGATCAACCTTCTGATGATAATAGAAGTTGCCAGTCGATATAATTAAGGGACATCTCCTTGGCTGGGCAGCCCCCATGGACCAGCAAAGTTTGGATGTCTTTGACTTGGCTGATGGCAGAAAACCCCCTCCTGCCCTTGTTTGTGCCCAGAAACTGTGGCTGGAGGCAGCAGGAGATGGAAATTGTCCCTCAAAAGCCCGAGATGCTTTTGGGGGGGGTTTGCCCAAAACGAGGAAACGAGGGGTTTCGTCGCCCAATGTCACAGAGGGGGATGTGATGTCATAGAGGAAGGGTTGTGATGTCATAGGTTGGGGTTGTGAGGTTAGAGGTTTGGGGTGTGACGTCATAGAGTGGGGTTGTGGTGTCATTGAGGGCTGTGAGGTCATGGATGTTTTGACGTCATAGAATGGGGTTGTGATGTCATAGAGGGGTTGTGACGTCATCGGGGATAGTGATGTCATAGAGGTAGGGCTGTGACGTCGTAGAGGGGGTTATTGATGTCATAGAGTGGGGTTGTGATGTCATAGACGGACGTTGTGATGTCATAGAGGTAGGGTTGTGACGTCGTAGAGGAGCATTGTGATTTCACAGAGTTGGGTTGTGATGTCATAGAGTGGGATCGTGATATCATAGACTGGGATTATAATGTCATAGAGTGGGGTTGTGACGTCTTAGAGGGGGTTGTGATGTCATCTGGGATTGTGATATCATAGAGGTAGGGTTGTGTCATCATAGAGGGGCGTTGTGATGTCATAGAGGGAGGGTTGTGATGTCATAAAGGGGGTTTGTGACGTCATAGAGGAGCGTTGTGATGTCATAGTGGGGTTTTGATGTCATAGAGAGGGTTATGATGTCATAGAGTGGTGTGATGTCATAGAGGTGGTTATGATGTCATAGAGTGGGGTTGAGATGTCACAGAGTGGTTTGTAACGTCATAGAGTGGGGTTGTGACGTCATAGAGTGGGGTTGTGACGTCATAGAGGGAGGGTATTGATGTCATAGAGTGGGGTTGTGACGTCATAGACGGGGTTGTGACGTCATAGAGGGGGTTGTGATAATATAGAGTGGGGTTGTTATGTCATAGAGGGGGTTATGATGTCATAGAGTGGGGTTGTGAGATCATAGACGGGGTTCTGATGTCACAGAGTCGGGTTGTGATGTCTTAGAGTGGGGATGTGACGTCAAAGAGGCGGTTGTGACGTCATCAGGGATTGTGATGTCATAGACTGGGGTTGTTATGTCATATGTTTCTATGAAGCTGGGTCTAATGGATTTCTAGAGGAAATTTTCTAGAGGAAATCTAGAGGTTTTTTGGCTGTTTAGACTTTACCTGGGCTGATAAACCGCGTGAAATCCCTGGCCAAAAAATCTTATTTTTCTGCCTTTTTGAGCCATTTCAAGTTATTTTGTCCCTGGTTTGCAGGCCGTCTGCCACCAGAAGAAGAGGCCACGTGCGACCCCCAAAGACAAGCCCACGCCGGGGCGTCACCACCCGCAGCCCCACAGCGCCTGCGGCTCCTCCGGGGATGCTGAGACCTCCCTGTGCTGGGACTGGCCCTGAGGTGAGTGCGGAAGGTCAGCCCTCCCTTTTTCTTCCCCAAATGCCTCCTTTGGGTTCAGAAAAGCACCCTGGGAGGGGGGGGGTGGGGGGGGGAAGGGGCAGAAGGGAAGGGCAGCTGGAGGATTGCCCTTGCCCAGGTGCCTCTTGGTGGTTTTATTTGACTTTCAACCCCCAACGTTCTGTCTTTTTGGAGTCGGGGAGACCTTCCCCGGAGCCGTGAGGTTCAGAGCGGCCCCTCCTTGTGCAAAGCCCTCAGGTTTCCCCTTTTTGCCCAGGACAAACTCAAGTTCCATTGAGTTTTGTGGCCCGAGGCTTGCCCACTCCAGTCCCTCACAGCCAGCAAAATGCCTCCAGTTTTAATTTGACCTCATTTGAAGTGATCGCCCAATTAATTCTCCTAATTTAACCCCCACCGATCCATCTTCTTTAACCACCAGCATCCAGACCGGTGTCGTTTCTATGAAGCTGGGTCTAATGGATTTCTAGAGGAAGGACTTACAAATCCCTTTTTCCTTTGTTCTGCTCCCTTGTCCCTAAGGGCAGTTTCCCACGGGGTCCTATTTCCTAACTCCTTGAAGAGCTGGAAGTTTGCTTTCTTAAAATGTGGCGTCCTAACTGTGCTTCTCGTGGGCTTCCAACTTGTGAAGAGAGTGAAGTGCACTAGAGCATGATGACTGCAGCCCATGGACGAGGGGATTGGGGGATGGAAAGGGCCCCCGGGGTTTCGCTTTGCTCCTTTTGCTTCTAGAAGAGCCCCAAATGGCTCAATCCCCGCCTTCTGGCCCGGGGCAGCCGCAGGGGTGAAGTGGTAGCCGGAGGGTCCATCTCCAGAGCCATGATTTCCCTGAGAAGGGGGAAATTTTGTGGGGGATGGAGTGGTGTGTGAGGAGGAGGAGGGCAAGGAAGGCTAAAGGAGGGTCTTGGCGGAAAGATTTTTATCCCCAGCGTGGTTTTGTCAGATTTTTTGGGCAGAACATCCAGGATTTTGGGGTTCTTTTGATGGAGGATGAGGCAAAAATCCACGTTGAGCCGTGGGAATGAGGGCGACCCCTGGGAAAACGGGAGGAGGGAACTGGGGGTGGGGGTGGGTGTCGCTCGGCCCCTTCTCCACAGCGTGTTTTTGGGTGGAGGGTCCCCCATATGGGCCAGAAGCCCCCCCAAAGGCCCAGTGCTGTCCCAGTAAAGCACTGGTTTTGCTGAGGTCACAGGCCGTTGCCAGCCTCCCGCGTTCCACACAACATTCCGAGGCGGTGGTCGCTTGCTGGCCGTGGCTGTGGCAGCTTCCTACCGCTGTGGAGAGTGACATTCAGCAGTTGGATTGTTTTTTTGGGGAAACCCCCAAATTGTCCTGCCCGATGGGGCCCAAAAAGCCTCCAGTGGCTGAAGGGTAACGCTGGGGGTGGGAAGGGGCGGTGGAAGTTGGTGGCGGAAGGCTGAGTGATGTTTTGCTGGGAAATAGGGACTGGTTTTGCCCCACCTCACCACGTTTTCCCTCTTTTGAAGCGTTTGTTGCGCCGTATCCATTCCCGACGTGCCTTCCTCCCCCTCCTCTTCCTCCCCCTTTCAGCCGCATCAATGTCGGGGAGCAGTTGCAGGCGGAGCTGCCTGCCCTGCGGGACAGATCCCTCTTGGAAGAGGAGGAGGAAGGAGCCTCCCTGGTTTGGAAGCCCTGGGGTGACATGGAAAGCAACCCCGAGCCGCAGGAGAAAGGTTTCTCTTCAGGCTTTTCTTGTGGGAAAGGGGCAAATTCCCCCTTTTCAGAGTTACTTGATAGGGCGTTTGGGTTCTCTCCCGTCTTGTCTTGGCCGCGTAGCGTTGGAGGGAAGGAGATGGCTCGTTTTTGGGAGGAAAGTGGCTAGATAAGAGCCGATGGTGCTCTGGGGAGCAACTTCCATGAGAAAGGGGGGGTTTTGGCGGTCCCAGCTCATCTGCAGCCAGGGAGGAGTTTCTCTCTGGAGATCCCGCTCCCAAAGCTCTTGAAAGAGCCTTTTTTTTGTCCATCAGAAGACTTTTGGCCTCATCCAGAAGGAGGTAAAGCCGTTGGAGTGGGGCGGAGCTGGTTAGCGGGGAGGCTTTTAACCCAGTGACGTGCGGAAACAAACCTTACAACTCGCAGAGGGTTATAAAGCAGGTGTGTTTATTGCGGCGTCGGGTGCAAGGGGGATTTCTTCTCCAAACTTGCACACCGGTTTGTGAAACAAGCGTCTATTTATGGTGAAAAGCGTACATATTCATTAAGGTGGGCTGGGTTATTCTAATTAATTCTAAGAAAAGGCGTTACTATTGTAATTATTTCTAAGAACTCATTATCATAAATCTCCTCCCCTTGCCGCATGCGCACTGCCGCCTGGTGGTCGTGGGCCGGGGTCTTCTGGAGGAAGGCTCGCAGTCTTCTTCACCGGGTACCTTCACCTTTGTCCCAGAAAGCTTGGGTTGGCCGGATCCCAAACCGCAGAACTAGTCCCGACCAGATGGACACCTTTCCCAGACAGTTGGGTCCCTCCTTAGCATGCAGGCTGCTCCCGCTATCTTATACACAAGGCCATTTCTTTATCTTGGAATGCTGGGCTCCGAGCTTTGTTCTTTCCCATGCCGTACTAAATTCACACTAACAACCTTTAACCATTCATTTTCTGATTCACCAGAAAGCCCTATTTTCAATCCCCCGTTGGAATCCTGTCCTTAGGAGCCTTCTTCCTGCTAAAAACCCAGCGGGAGAAGACATCATTGCCCTCCTTTGTAATGACAAGGGAGTCTTTAATATCCCTGGATTTCTCCCCATAGATCCAGAGGCAAACCGTGGCCCAGTGTGTTGACTCTTGTTACTTCTGGAGGAAGAAAGTGCGATTTGGGTGCACCTGACCTCGCCTGCTGGAGAAAAGGGTCAAGAGAGTCCGGGATGAGGTGGAAAAAGCCAAAGGCGAGGTAAAAAAGGTGCTGGGGGGGGTTGTTTCATCGCCCAATGTCATAGAGGGGGTTGTGATGTCATAGAGGGAGGGTTGTGACGTCATAGAAGGGCGTTGTGATTTCACAGAGTGTGGTTGTGACGTCATAGTGGGCTTTGTAATGTCACTGAGTCGGGTTCTGACGTCATAGATTGGGGTTGTGACATCATAGAGTGGGGTTGTGACGTCATAAAGGGGGTTGTGACATCATAGAGTGCGGTTGTGATGTTATAGTGGTGTTTGTGATGTCACAGAGTCTGGTTGTGATGTCATAGAGTGGGATTGTGATGTCATAGAGGGAGGGTTGTGATGTCATAGAGGTAGGGTTGTGACATCATAGAAGGGCGTTGTGACTTCACAGAGTGTGGTCGTGATGTCATAGTGGGGTTGGTGATGTCACAGAGTGGTTTCTGATGTCATAGAGGTAGGGTCGTGACGTCATATGGTGCGGTTGTGACGTCATAGAGTGTGGTTGTGATGTCACAGAGTCGGGTTGTGATGTCATAGAGTGGGACTGTGATGTCATAGAGGTAGCATTGTGACGTTATAGAAGGGCGTTGTGTTTTCATAGAGTGCGGTTGTGAAGTCCTAGTGGGGTTTGTGATTTCACAGAGTTGGGTTGTGACGTCATAGATTGGGGTTGTGACATCATAGAGGGGGTTGTGATTCAGAAAACGAATGGTTAAAGGTTGTTAGTGTGAATTTAGTACAGCCTGGGAAAGAACAAAGCTCGGAGCCCAGCATTCCAAGATAAAGAAATGGCCTTGTGTATAAGATAGCGGGAGCAGCCTGCATGCTAAGGAGGGACCCAACTGTCTGGGAAAGGTGTCCATCTGGTCGGGACTAGTTCTGCGGTTTGGGATCCGGCCAACCCAAGCTTTCTGGGACAAAGGTGAAGGTACCCGGTGAAGAAGACTGCGAGCCTTCCTCCAGAAGACCCCGGCCCACGACCACCAGGCGGCAGTGCGTATGCGGCAAGGGGAGGAGATTTATGATAATGAGTTCTTAGAAATAATTACAATAGTAACGCCTTTTCTTAGAATTAATTAGAATAACCCAGCCCACCTTAATGAATATGTACGCTTTTCACCATAAATAGACGCTTGTTTCACAAACCGGTGTGCAAGTTTGGAGAAGAAATCCCCCTTGCACCCGGCGCCGCAATAAACACACCTGCTTTATAACCCTCTGCGAGTTGTAAGGTTTGTTTCCGCACGTCACTGGGTTAAAAGCCTCCCCGCTAACCAGCTCCGCCCCGCTCCAACGGCTTTACCTCCTTCTGGATGAGGCCAAAAGTCTTCTGATGGACAAAAAAAAGGCTCTTTCAAGAGCTTTGGGAGCGGGATCTCCAGAGAGAAACTCCTCCCTGGCTGCAGATGAGCTGGGACCGCCAAAACCCCCCCTTTCTCATGGAAGTTGCTCCCCAGAGCACCATCGGCTCTTATCTAGCCACTTTCCTCCCAAAAACGAGCCATCTCCTTCCCTCCAACGCTCCTCCTCAGCGAGTTGTAAGGTTTGTTTCCGCGCGTCAATTTGGCACCCCAGATGGGACCCCCTCTGTCCGGCTGCGGGACCTGCTGAGGACGGGACTCCTCTGGGCTCCCCCGAGATTTCTCGGAAGGACTCCCCAACTCATCCAGATCACCGCGGGGACAGACAAGGACCATCTCCTGCGGACCAGGTATGTTCAGGGTTTCTTAAGGGGGGGACCTGTAAGTCGTGAGGAGACGTCCTACGCGTGGTAAAGAGTCGGTGTACTCGCCCCGGGGTATGCTCAAGCTTGGGCTAATGGTTGGTGTGGGATCCCTCGGTTTCGGGTTTTTGTGTTAGTATGTAGAATTGCAATACTGCTGGCTACTTGTTGTATTTGTCATAAGGTACCGCTATTTCCGCTATTTCCGCTATCGTGTTATTGTCTGATATAAGGTGGAAATTGTCGTATGAGTGAAATGAGTGATTGAGACGCGGCACTGCTGCGGAGCGAGTGCGGAGTTCCGATCCGCGGTTCCGTGTTCTCCGCGAGGAGAGCGGCCGGAGACGAACGAAGCGTATGACAGATATTAAAGAAGCATTGTGTGAACCTAATACTGAGAATATTAAGTGGCAGTGTCCTGGACATTCAGATAACGTTTGTGATCCTATTTTTATCTTAAAGTGCTTTGCTTGTAATACGGAGGTTTGGATAGATCAGGAGGACGATTTTTGGTGTTCACAGTGTGGTAGCTGGACTGAGTGGGAAAAGATCGAGCGGGCGGGAGAGTTGGAACAAGTAATCTGTGGAGACATAGCCTACCCCTGGAGATAAAGGTAGCGGCAGGGATATAGCTGTACCGTTTCCCGGGAGGGGAACAGGGGTAACACCCAAGTGACACACGGAGATCAGGGTCACCTCTGAACTAAGGGGGTAAGGAGGACATAAAATGGGCAATAATCAAGGAAGTGAGACACTGAAAAGGAGTCCCCTAGGGTGTATTTTAGCACACTGGAAGGAGATCGGAGGCTCACCAGGTGGCAGCGTGAACAAGAAAACCTTAATTAAATACTGTAATCAGTGGTGGCCCCTTTATAAGTTAGATGATCAAGAGAAATGGCCCTTTAACGGGACTCTTAATTACAATACTATATTACAATTAATGCTGTTCCTTAGGAGGGAAGGAAAGTGGGATGAAGTCATATATGCGGACATGTTTTTCACCCTTTGGAACCACCCAGAGTACCAACGGGACTGCGGGCTGTTACCTCCACAAGACCCGATGGTATTAGCCTTAGAGAAAGAAAAAAGGGAAGAAATGAAAGCCAATATAAAAAGATGTTGTTCGGCCTGTAGCATAGGGCAGAGATGCACAAAGCCTGAAAAGATTCGGGATTCTAAAGAAGACGATTTTCTTGAAACTTACTTACCACCGGTTAAGGCAATAGGAGACCGTTGGGGGGGGGTAAAGGCTTCCCAAGGAGACGGAGAAACTGAAACCGATTCCAAAACCCCACCTGACAGCCCGGTATCGTCCCGTACTCGGAAGGGAACAGAGCGAATAGTGATTCAAGCACCCTTAAGGGAAGCTGTGGGTCCGGAAGGACTACCTGTATTGATAAAAGTCCCTTTTTCCTCATTTGATTTAGAAACCTGGAAAAGCGTGGCAAAGAATTATCGGAATGATCCCGTAGGGGTTACTAAACATTTTCAGTTTCTGGTAAAGCAGCACAATCCTGACTGGAGTGATGTCCAGTTATTATTAGATCACCTGACAGAAACCGAGAAACAACTGGTTTTGAAAGCTGCTCAAGATATAGCCACGGACCACCTGAAAGATTCAGGAAGAGACATTAAAGAGTACTTCCCCTTGCAGGACCCTCATTGGGACCCAAATAGGAGCATTCACTCAGAAGCACTACAAAGTTATAGAGATTGGGTTATAAGGGGGATGGAGAGGGCTATCCCGAAAGCTATTAACTGGTCGATGCTGTATGCTGTAAGACAAGGGCCGAAGGAGAGTCCCTCGGAGTTTTTGGATAAATTACGAGATGGAATGAGACGCTACACCCCCTTGGACCCTGGATCAGGGATAGGAATCCAGCAGTTAGTGTCTCTCTTTTTAGGACAGTCTGCTAATGATATCCGGAGGAAGCTGCAAAAACTGAGAACAACTGACAGCAGGAATCTAGAGACTCTGTTAGATGAGGCATGGAGAGTATTTAACAACCGAGAGGAGGAGGATAGGAGAAGGGACCGACGGGCACTGGTGGCAGCAATACATGGCGGGGGGGAAATAAAAACTGGGAACTTTAGGAAACCATTAGAAAGAGATCAATGCGCATGGTGTAAGCAGAGGGGGCACTGGAAGAATGAGTGTCCAAAAAGACGAAAAGAGAAAATTCAGGCCCATTTTAAAGAAGATTGATGGGGACCGGGGGAATCTACCCTAGCGGATCCGCTGGTTACCCTAAGGCTAGGGAAAAAGCAACAAGAAATAGAATTTTTGGTGGATACAGGAGCAACGTATTCGGTTTTAAATCAAGCTCTGACCCCTCTTGATACTGATTTTATAACAGTAACAGGAGCCACTGGCCAGAGTGAGAAGGCATATTTTCTCAAACCTCTTAAGTTCAAATTGGGAAAACAATTGGGGATACATAATTTTTTCTATCTGCCAAATTCCCCGAAACCCCTGCTAGGGCGAGATTTATTAGAACAATTGGGAGCAGAAATTAAATTCAAAAAAGGGAAAATGGAACTTCGGATAAGGGAAGATCAACTAATTGAAATACTAAGTTTGGCCCTAATAGGAACTCCCATTTCTACAGGAGTGCCTGAGGAGATTAAAGCCCAAATTTATCCGGGGGTATGGGCCTCGGGAGTGCCGGGGAGAGCAAAAAATGCCTCCCCAATAGTGATAAAGCCTCAACAAGGAGCACGACCGGTGAGAGTCAAACAGTATCCCCTTAGGATAGAGGACAGGGAGGGGATCCGACCAGCTATAGACCGGTTTATCGAGTATGGGCTGCTGAAAGAATGTGAATCAGAGTATAACACTCCAATATTACCTGTCAAGAAGCCGGATGGTAGCTATCGCATAGTGCAGGACCTCAGAGCTATCAACAGAATTGTTGAGGATTTACATCCGGTAGTGGCAAATCCATACACTCTTCTAACTAAACTGGTACCTGAATTGGCATGGTTTACCGTTTTGGACCTAAAGGATGCCTTTTTCTGCGTGCCTTTGAGCCCAGAGAGCCAACTTTTATTTGCATTCGAATGGGAAAACCCAGAATCTGGGAGGAAAACACAGCTTACATGGACTGTGCTACCACAGGGCTTTAAAAATAGCCCAACACTTTTTGGAAATCAGCTAGCCAAAGACTTAGAACAGTGGAAACACCCGCTTGGGTCAGGAGTGGTTTTGCAGTATGTGGACGATATATTACTCGCCACTGACACCAGAGAAACATGCCTAGAATGGACTGTGAGCCTGCTAAATTTTCTTGGACTTAATGGCTATAAAGTTTCCCCACAGAAGGCACAGATAGCCCAGCAGCAAGTGACCTATCTGGGATATGAAATAACCGCAGGCCAACGGACACTGGGGAAGGAGAGGAAGGAGGCCATCTGCCAGACACCTCGACCACAGATGCCTAAGGAACTTCGGACCTTTCTAGGAATGACAGGATGGTGTCGTCTCTGGATATATAACTACGGACTCTTGGTAAAACCTCTATACGAGTTATTAAAATCTAACTCAAAGAATATTGTGTGGAATAAGGAAGCAGACAGAGCCTTCCATCAGTTAAAAAAGAGGTTAATGGAAGCACCTGCCCTGGGATTACCTGACACTACTAAACCTTTCTGGTTGTTTTCCTATGAGAAGCAAGGAATGGCCTTAGGAGTCCTAGCTCAGAATTTGGGACCCTATCGAAGGGCGGTGGCATACTTCTCCAAACAGCTCGACGGAGTAAGTAAAGGGTGGCCTAGCTGTCTCCGAGCGGTGGCAGCAGTGGTAATAAACATCCAAGAGGCCCGTAAGTTCACCCTAGGCCAGAAAATCACAGTTATGGTTTCACATACCGTCTCAGCAGTACTGGAAGTAAAAGGGGGGCATTGGCTTTCACCTCAGAGGTTTCTTAAGTACCAGGCTATCCTGATAGAGCAAGATGATGTAGAAATAACGGTAACTATTATTGTCAATCCAGCCTCTTTCCTCAGCGGAACCGAAGGAGAATCAGTGACCCATGACTGCTTGGAAACAATCGAGGCTGTGTACTCCAGCCGACCAGACCTGAAAGAAGAACCATTGGAGGATGCAGAAGATTCCTGGTTCACCGACGGGAGCAGCTTCATTCAACAGGGGATACGCAAAGCTGGCTATGCGGTAACCACCACAGAGAAGGTAATAGAATCCAAAGCCCTGGCCCCAAATACATCAGCCCAAAAGGCTGAGATAATAGCACTAACCCGAGCGCTGGAATTGGCCAAAGGAAAACGGATAAATATCTGGACAGACTCTAAATATGCTTTTGGGGTGGTGCATGCTCACGGGGCGGACTGGAGAGAAAGAGGACTCTTATCTACACAAGGGAAACACATCAAACATGCTGAAGAAATTCTCAAGCTCTTAGATGCAGTATTACTGCCTACCAAAGTGGCTATCATGCACTGCAAAGCCCAGCAAAAAGGGAACACCACTGTGGAACTGGGCAACGCACTGGCGGACCGAGAAGCCAAAAGGGCAGCGGAAATGGGTAATGCAGAAATACAATCCTTGGTCCCAGATGGTAAGATACAAATTGACGACGAACCTAAATATTCTAGGGATGATCACAAATTGATCAAAGACTTAAATGGGAAAATTGAAGGGAAATGGGCCAAAACCCCACAGGGAAAAATAATAGTGCCTTTCTCGTTACTATGGGCTGTAGTCATGGCAGAACATAGAAAATCCCATTGGGGAACAGAGGCACTTCACAGCTACCTGAATAGGCTAATATGTGCTCGGAATCTATATGCCACTGTCAAACAAGTCACTCAGCAGCGTGAGGTATGTCTACAGAACAACCCTAGGACAGGCCCCAGAGTCCAATTTGGCCAGATAGGGAAGGGAAACTATCCGGGACAACAATGGCAAATTGATTTTTCAGAACTTCCAAGAAAAGGGGGGTTTCGATACCTATTGGTGCTAACTGATACCTTTTCAGGATGGCCAGAGGCATTTCCCTGCCGAACCAATAAAACAAGAGAAGTGGTCAAAGCATTGTTGCAAGAAATTATACCGAGATTTGGGGTTCCCGCAGTAATTTCCTCGGACCGAGGATCTCATTTCACTGCAAGGGTTGTTTCAAAAGTAAGCAGATTATTGGGTATAGACTGGCAACTTCACACCCCATACAACCCACGATCAAGTGGTCAGGTAGAAAAGATGAATCACCTGATCAAAACGCAGATTGTGGAACTAGGCCAGGAAGCTAACTTGGCCTGGCCTCAGTCATTACCATTAGCCCTTCTCAGGATAAGAACAAAACCCAGAACCAAAGAAGGATTGAGCCCCTTTGAAATACTGTATGGGAGACCATATAGTGTACAGGATGGGATATCCACAGAGTTGGGGAATGAAATATTGACAGGTTACCTGATAAATTTACAAAAACAGCTCCGAGAGGTAGAAAAACTGGTTCTGGGAACAAGAGCTCGTGGGCTGGATGGACCAGTACACGAGATAGAACCTGGAGATTATGTATATGTTAAGTCTTTTACAGATTCACCACTGAAGCCAAAGTGGGAAGGTCCCTTCCAGGTACTGCTGACCACTCACACGGCCATAAAGATTAAGGAACAAGCCGCTTGGATCCATTGGACTCGCGTCAAGAGAGCTCCGGAACCCCAATGGACATCAACGCAGACCGGACCCCTGAAGCTTCGCCTCCAACGAAAAGATGGACATTAGTAACCTTGATAGTCGTCAACATGCCGGGACTTTGTATTTCGGGGGGAGGGACATGGGATACGAATACATATACACGAAGTCTGGAAACATTGGTAAAAGCTACTAATCTGTCAGATTGTTGGGTATGTACCACCTTACCTAAAGGAGAAATGAAATTACCTCTATATGGGGTGGCAGCAAGCAATTGGAACTATGCCAACGGAACCTGGCCCAAATTTGGGGCAAAAGGGGGAAATGAGCAGAATGGATATTGTGAATACGATGATAATGTCTACCCCTTAGGACCCAGATTTGATTTACAACTATTGAAAGAAGAGCTTGTGGTATTAATTAGCAGTAACAATTGTACCTGGGAACACGGGGAATATAGACACAGGGGGCCGGTGAATAAGACAATAGCCTGGGGATGGAGCAAGTTCTGGATTAATAAGACAACTGTTGATGTGGGGAATTGGGATCTAACAGGGATAAAGGCAACGTATATTGACTTTTGCGACAAAACCCAACTAGTTGCATATAAAAGTAGTGGTGTTTCTGAAGGAGAAGGATATTCGTGGGAGTATGGATGGTATCAGGCAGGAAAGTTTTTAGGTGCGAATTTGACAGCAACTATTGGACCCTGTAAGTTACCTCAAGGGTATTGGTGGTTGTGTGGAGATGGATATAGCAGAAAACAGCTGCCCGCAGGATGGAAGGGAACTTGCACGATAGGCTATCTAACTAGCCAGGATACGGTGTTTAATCAGTCTGAAATCCCCTCAGGTATGTTGAGAACACCTTGGAGGAGAATTCGGGGAGTAGAAAACCCTCTAGTGACGAGGGGAACAAGATCCCATAGCTTTGTAAGGTGGCTTATACCGTTCCTGGGCGTCAGTGAATTGGAGAAAGCAATTGTAAACATATCGGCCACTATAGAAGTGCTTGAGAAATCTACAATCGATGCTATACGGGCACTTCAACAAGAAGTCCAGTCAGTAGCAAATGTGGTGGGGCAAAACAGAATGGCATTAGACTTATTAACTTGGAAAGAGGGAGGCTTATGTGCAGTGATTAATCAAAGCTGTTGCTCATATGTAAACCAAAACGGAAGAATAGAGAAAGACTTACAAAATTTCATAGCTAAAACTCAGATTTTGCATCTGACTGCGCAAGATGACACCACACTCGGGTTTTCCGACCTTTGGGAAAAGTTAACCTCGTGGTGACCTAACTTGGCTTGGCTTAAGCGACTGTTTATCCTTCTAGTAGCAATACTTATGTTAGGAACTTTAGTGTGTGCATTAATTAGATGTCTTATGTGTTGTACCAGGGGGGCCAAAGACGAATACATTCAATGGAAGAAGCATCAGCTCCGTGAACGGGTGGAATCAGGGAAGTATTTTAGAAATCAGATGGAGAGGGAGAGTGTGTTATAGGCAATTGTAAAAGAATTTACAAAGGTGAAAGAAAAGGGGGGACTTGATTCAGAAAAGGAATGGTTAAAGGTTGTTAGTGTGAATTTAGTACAGCCTGGGAAAGAACAAAGCTCGGAGCCCAGCATTCCAAGATAAAGAAATGGCCTTGTGTATAAGATAGCGGGAGCAGCCTGCATGCTAAGGAGGGACCCAACTGTCTGGGAAAGGTGTCCATCTGGTCGGGACTAGTTTTGCGGTTTGGGATCCGGCCAACCCAAGCTTTCTGGGACAAAGGTGAAGGTACCCGGTGAAGAAGACTGCGAGCCTTCCTCCAGAAGACCCCGGCCCACGACCACCAGGCGGCAGTGCGCATGCGGCAAGGGGAGGAGACTTATGATAATGAGTTCTTAGAAATAATTAGAATAGTAACGCCTTTTCTTAGAATTAATTAGAATAACCCAGCCCACCTTAATGAATATGTACGCTTTTCACCATAAATAGACGCTTGTTTCACAAACCGGTGTGCAAGTTTGGAGAAGAAATCCCCCTTGCACCCGGCGCCGCAATAAACAGACCTGCTTTATAACTCTCTGCGAGTTGTAAGGTTTGTTTCCGCGCGTCACTGGGTTAAAAGCCTCCCCGCTAACCAGCTCCGCCCCGCTCCAACGGCTTTACCTCCTTCTGGATGAGGCCAAAAGTCTTCCGATGGACCAAAAAAAGGCTCTTTCAAGAGCTTTGGGAGCGGGATCTCCAGAGAGAAACTCCTCCCTGGCTGCAGATGAGCTGGGACCGCCAAAACCCCCCCTTTCTCATGGAAGATGCTCCCAAGAGCACCATCGGCTCTTATCTAGCCACTTTCCTCCCAAAAACGAGCCATCTCCTTCCCTCCAACGCTACGGGGCCAAGACAAGACGGGAGAGAAGCCAAACGCCCTATCAAGTAACTCTGAAAAGGGGGAATTTGCCCCTTTCCCACAAGAAAAGCCTGAAGAGAAACCTTTCTCCTGCGGCTCGGGGTTGCTTTCCATGTCACCCCAGGGCTTCCAAACCAGGGAGGCTCCTTCGTCCTCCTCTTCCAAGAGGGATCTGTCCCGCAGGGCAGGCAGCTCCGCCTGCAACTGCTCCCCGACATTGATGCGGCTGAAAGGGGGAGGAAGAGGAGGGGGAGGAAGGCACGTCGGGAATGGATACGGCGCAACAAACGCTTCAAAAGAGGGAAAACGTGGTGAGGTGGGGCAAAACTGGTCCCTATTTCCCAGCAAAACATCACTCAGTCTTCCGCCACCAACTTCCACCGCCCCTTCCCACCCCCAGCGTTACCCTTCGGCCACTGGAGGCTTTTTGGGCCCCATCGGGCAGGACAATTTGGGGGTTTCCCCAAAAAAACAATCCAACTGCTGAATGTCACTCTCCACAGCGGTAGGAAGCTGCCACAGCCACGGCCAGCGAGCGACCGCCGCCTCGGAATGTTGTGTGGAACGCGGGAGGCTGGCAACGGCCTGTGACGTCAGCAAAACCAGTGCTTTACTGGGACAGCACTGGGCCTTTGGGGGGGCTTCTGGCCCATATGGGGGACCCTCCACCCAAAAACACGCTGTGGAGAAGGGGCCGAGCGACACCCACCCCCACCCCCAGTTCCCTCCTCCCGTTTTCCCAGGGGTCGCCCTCATTCCCACGGCTCAACGTGGATTTTTGCCTCATCCTCCATCAAAAGAACCCCAAAATCCTGGAGGTTCTGCCCAAAAAATCTGACAAAACCACGCTGGGGATAAAAATCTTTCCGCCAAGACCCTCCTTTAGCCTTCCTTGCCCTCCTCCTCCTCCTCACACACCACTCCATCCCCCACAAAATTTCCCCCTTCTCAGGGAAATCATGGCTCTGGAGATGGACCCTCCGGCTACCACTTCACCCCTGCGGCTGCCCCGGGGCAGAAGGCGGGGATTGAGCCATTTGGGGCTTTTCTAGAAGCAAAAGGAGCAAAGTGAAACCCCGGGGGCCCTTTCCATCCCCCAATCCCCTAGTCCATGGGATGCAGTCATCATGCTCTAGTGCAGTTCACTCTCTTCACAAGTTGGAAGCCCACGAGAAGCACAGTTAGGACGCCACATTTTAAGAAAGCAAACTTCCAGCTCTTCAAGGAGTTAGGAAATAGGACCCCGTGGGAAACTGCCCTTAGGGACAAGGGAGCAGAACAAAGGAAAAAGGGATTTGTAAGTCCTTCCTCTAGAAATCCATTAGACCCAGCTTCATAGAAACGACACCGGTCTGGATGCTGGTGGTTAAAGAAGATGGATCGGTGGGGGTTACATTAGGAGAATTACTTGGGCGATCACTTCAAATGAGGTCAAATTAAAACTGGAGGCATTTTGCTGGCTGTGAGGGACTGGAGTGGGCAAGCCTCGGGCCACAAAACTCAATGGAACTTGAGTTTGTCCTGGGCAAAAAGGGGAAACCTGAGGCTTTTGCACAAGGAGGGGCCGCTCTGAACCTCACGGCTCCGGGGAAGGTCTCCCCGACTCCAAAAAGACAGAATGTTGGGGGTTGAAAGTCAAATAAAACCACCAAGAGGCACCTGGGCAAGGGCAATCCTCCAGCTGCCCTTCCCTTCTGCCCCCGCCACCCCCCCCCCTCCCCCCAGGGTGCTTTTCTGAACCCAAAGGAGGCATTTGGGGAAGAAAAAGGGAGGGCTGACCTTCCGCACTCACCTCAGGGCAAGTCCCAGCACAGGGAAGTCCCGGCATCCCCGGAGGAGCCGCAGGCGCTGTGGGGCTGCGGGTGGTGACGCCCCGGCGTGGGCTTGTCTTTGGGGGTCGCACGTGGCCTCTTCTTCTGGTGGCAGACGGCCTGCAAACCAGGGACAAAATAACTTGAAATGGCTCAAAAAGGCAGAAAAATAAGATTTTTTGGCCAGGGATTTCACGCGGTTTATCAGCCCAGGTAAAGTCTAAACAGCCAAAAAACCTCTAGATTTCCTCTAGAAAATTTCCTCTAGAAATCCATTAGACCCAGCTTCATAGAAACATATGACATAACAACCCCAGTCTATGACATCACAATCCCCGATGACGTCACAACCGCCTCTTTGACGTCACATCCCCACTCTAAGACATCACAACCCGATTCTGTGACATCAGAACCCCGTCTATGATCTCACAACCCCACTCTATGACGTCATAACCCCCTCTATGACATAACAACCCCACTCTATAATATCACAACCTCCTCTATGACGTCACAACCCCGTCTATGATCTCACAAACCCACTCCATGACGTCACAACCCCACTCTATGACATCAATACCCTCCCTCTATGACGTCACAACCCCACTCTATGACGTCACAAACCACTCTGTGATGTCACAAACCACTCTGTGACATCTCAACCCCACTCTATGACATCATAACCACCTCTATGACATCACGCCACTCTATGACATCATAACCCTCTCTATGACATCAAAACCCCACTGTATGACATCACAACGCTCCTCTATGACGTCACAAACCCCCTCTATGACATCACAACCCTCCCTCTATGACATCACAACGCCCCTCTATGATGACACAACCCTACCTCTATGACATCACAATCCCAGATGACGTCACAACCCCCTCTAAGACGTCACAACCCCACTCTATGACATTATAATCCCAGTCTATGATATCACAATCCCACTCTATGACATCACAACACAACTCTGTGACGTCACAACGCTACCTGTATGACATCACAATGCTCCTCTACGACGTCACAACCCTACCTCTATGACATCACAACGTCCGTCTATGACATCACAACCCCACTCTATGACATCAATAACCCCCTCTACGACGTCACAGCCCTACCACTATGACATCACTATCCCCGATGACGTCACAACCCCTCTATGACATCACAACCCCATTCTATGATGTCACAACTCCACTCTATGACGTCACAACATCCATGACCTCACAACCCCCAATGACATCACAACCCCACTCTATGACACCACAACCCCACTCTATGACGTCACACCCCAAACCTCTAACCTCACAACCCCAACCTATGACATCACAACCCTTCCTCTATGACATCACATCCCCCTCTGTGACATTGGGCGACGAAACCCCTCGTTTCCTCATTTTGGGCAAACCCCCCCCAAAAGCATCTCGGGCTTTTGAGGGACAATTTCCATCTCCTGCTGCCTCCAGCCACAGTTTCTGGGCACAAACAAGGGCAGGGGGGGGGTTTCTGCCATCAGCCAAGTCAAAGACATCCAAACTTTGCTGGTCCATGGGGGCTGCCCAGCCAAGGAGATGTCCCTTAATTATATCCACTGGCAACTTCTATTATCATCAGAAGGTTGATCAGACTTGGTCCATGGACCCCAGCTCCAGCGTCACCACCCCAACGGGCTCCAGTCTGTGAGACTCGCACAGGCTCAGCTGAGAAAATGATGGCTCCAAAGGAAACGTAGCTCCAGGAGACAGAGCTCCACGGCCTGAGCGCAGCATTAACCAGAAGCTTTACTGACTCAACCGCTGCTTTTCTACCCAAACGCTGCTCATCTTCAGGGAGAGAAAGCTGCTTTAGCCACTTCTCCTCCAAAGCCCTCACACGGCTAAAGCCACACAGTCAGGAGCACCCCTCTGCACAGAGACACAGCCAGCAGAAAGGAAACCCTTTGGGAAATCCATCGGGACACCCATTCCAGCAGAAAAGAGAATCCTTACCAGGCTGGTGGCAAAACTCCCCGCGTCTCTGGGCCAGGGGGATGTCACCAACGCATCTGCACCTCTGAGGGTTGGGGTCCACCACAAGGCTGGTTTCCGTTCTGTCACATCCTCGGAGCTAAAACTGTCGGCAGGAGCTGCCTCATCCGGGGACTCGGAACCACCCGGGCACCTGGCCTGCAGAACACAAGTACCTCTCAAGAGACCTTGATGTCCTGCATTAACACACCAGCCCGCTCTTGAGATCACACAACCACACAATGGTCACAGTTGGAAGGCGCCTTAAAGCCCCTCCAGTCCCACCCCCTGCCCTGGGCAGGGACACCTCCCACCACACCAGGCTGCTCCAAGACCCCTCCAACCTGGCCTGGAACCCCTCCAGGGATGGGGCAGCCACAGCTTCTCGGGGAAACCTGGGCCAGGCTCTCACCATCCCCCCCAGCAAACCATTTCCTCCCCACATCTCATCTCAATCTCCCCTCTTCCAGTGGCAAACCCTTCCCCCTCCTCCCACGGCTCCCCTCCCTCATCCAGAGTCCCTCCCCAGCTTTCCTGGAGCCCCACCTGTTTAGGGACTGGAAGGGGCAGAAAGGTATCCCCGGAGCCTTCCCTTCTCCAGCCTGAACCCCCCCAACTCTCTCAGCCTGTCCTGACAGCAGAGGGGCTCCAGCCCTCCCAGCATCTCCGTGGCCTCCTCTGGCCCACACTCCACATTGTTGGCTCCTGTGGAGCTTCTCACCCACCAACACCCCCAAGCCCTTCTCCTCAGGGCTGCTCTCCAGCCATTCTCCACCCAGCCTGGATTTGTACCCGGCATTGCTCTGACCCAGGGGCAGCACCTTGCACTTGGCCTGGTGGGACTTCAGGGGGGTCACAGGAGCCACCTCCATCCTGCCCATGTCCCTCTGGCTCTGGGCAGAGGGTGGAGAAGCAGGACAACTGGCGGACTCATCACACAGGACTGCGGGAGAGCTGATCCCACCTCGCTGAGGAGCTGCTGGGACCGTCCCAGAGGCAAAAGGGGCTCAGTCTCTCCTGCATCTTCAGGGATAACGTTCCTCAAAGCCCAGGAAGAAACAGGGCCTGACCAGCGTGGGGGAAAGGAGACCCCATGGGGCAGGGGACGGGGGGACAACGACAGGACAAACACAGTCATTCCTCGGAACAGAGCGCCTTCCTCGGCACTCTTGCTCAGAAACGTGGTTTCTGGAGGAACTGGGTGTTTCACGGAGGGTTTTTACCCTCTTCCGCCACCAGCACCTCCCGGTGGGACTCTCTTGGTGACAGGAGGTCGAGGTGACAGGGACAGTCCAGCGCAGGGATCGCTTTGGGGCCCTGAGCTCTGTGCAAAACCCCAAAACTCGCTTTATGAAGGTTGTTGGCCCTGCTGTGAGGGAAAGTTTGAAAATAGTTTTTAAAAATGAAGCCACAAGAAATAGAACGAAAGACGTCGAGTGAAGGAAACGTCTCCTGGCGACGTTAAGCTGCAAACGGCGTTGGTGGTTTCATCCTCCTGGCTTGGTTTCCTCTTGGCAACTTCATCCTCAAAACCACCTTTCTCCCTCTCCCCAGGGTCAGGCTCAAAAGGAGCACCCAAGGGTCACAGCACTCAAGGGCCGGAGATTGCTCCCACACCCAAGGGGACAGGTTTTCACAGCACAGGGGGGTGACACTGCTTTGGGGGTGATCACAGCACAGGGGGGGGGACTGCTTTGGGGGTGATCACAGAAGAAGGGGCGGGGGGGCATCGGTGACCCCCGTTTTCCCCCCATCCAGGTTCTTTGCGTGGAATCCATCTGCGTCGACCCCGCCATCATTGAAGGGAACATCAAGGTGAGACCCTGGGGGGGCAGAAGCGACACCGAGGGGAGAACCTTGAAGTGGGGGGGTCCCCCAAAAATCGTGCCCACCCCCCAAAAAAAATCGGTGCAGACAACCTCGCCCAGCAAGTGAAGCTCAACTCGCATCGAGGGGGACACGGGGGTCTCCCTCGGGGACAGCAGGGGGGGCAGGACATGTCTGTGAGGTGGGACCAAGCAGGGACAGGCTGGGGGCGGGGGGTACAAGGAGGAGGGTGGGAGGGGCAAGCACAGGGGCAGGGCTGAGGCCACACCCACCTGGCAGGTCAGGAAGGGGTGGGGCTAAGGGAAAGGGGGTGGGGCTCTGGGAGGCCACGCCCACAGACTCAGGGAGGAGGTGGAGCTAAAGGACAAGGCCACGCCCACCAGTGGGAGTTACCCCTAGAAGGGTGAGGGTGGGAAAAGTGGGTGGGGCCAAGGGAGGTCACACCCACAGGGAACACCCTGGGGGGCGGTGCTAAGGGAACAAGCCACACCCCCAAGGGCTACTACAGGCAGGGACAGAGGGGCGTGGCTAAGGGAGAAGGAGTGGAGCTGAAGGGAAGGGGCGTGGCTAAGGGAGGAAGCCACACCCCCAGGTGAGACAGAGACACAAAGGGGTGGAGCCAGAGGAAACAAGCCACGCCCACAGGGCCTCCTGCAAGAGGCAGGGCTGACAGTGAGCCCCGCCCACTAGAGCTGGGGGAGGAAACACCCACAAAGGGGTGGGGCTAATGGGAAAGACCACACCCACAAAGGGGTGGGGCTAACAGGGCCAAGACACAGCCCCAGCAGCCCCCATCATTTCAAGGGAGGGCGTGGCCAGGGGTTGCCCCACCCCATGGCAGTGCCCACCCTGTCTGACCCCAAAAAAGGGGACAACCTTCCCAAAAAGGGGACTGTCCCCTCCCCAGGTGTGCCCCCCAAAACAGGGACACCACCCCCAAAAAGGGGGGTGGCCCCCCCAAACGCTGTTGCCTCCCGGGGAACCAGGGTACGAGGGGGAGGCAGTGAACACCCACCGCGAGCGGCCACAGGTAAGGGAGGAGCCCAAAAAAAAACCCCAAAAGAGGGGACAGATCTCATTAAACCCCCCTGAAATTGGGGGGGTGGTAGATTTTGGGGAACCTCCCCCAGAACCCCATTTTGCCCCATAGAACATTGACATCAGCCGCCCCCCTTGCCAAAGCCCTGGTCACCGTCCCCAAGCATTATTGGGGGTGGGGGGCATTAATTTTGGGGGCTTCCAGGGGGGTCCATCAGGGTGATGGGGGTGATCTCCAGGTACCTACGAGGGGGATGAGAAGGGGGTGTGTGTGAGGTGGTGACCCCCTCCCCTCCAGCACCTTTTGGGGGGTACCTGCACCCCCTCGGCCCATGACAGACCCCTCCATTCACTTGGTTTGGGTGTGTGGGGGTGTGTGTGTGGGGGGGAGGTGTGTTTGTCAGTGGTTTTCAGGTGTTTTTTCTCTGCAGTGCAGTATAAACGGCCCGGACGGGGCGGGCGCTGCTCTGTGCGCACCAGGGACTGGGAAGGGGGCGGCACCACAAAAACACCCATTTTCCCAACCCCCCCCACCCCAAAAACCACTAATTCTCTCACCCCCCACCCCAAAACACACTTCCTCACCCAAAAAGACCCCTCTCCCAACTCCTCCATCCCCCAAAAAACCCTCTCCCACCCCAAACTCCCCTCTCTCCCAACCCAGACAGCCCCAAACCCCCCCACATTCTCCCACCCCCACCAAAAAACCCTCTCCCAAACCCCCCACCCCCAAAGAACACCCCTCCTCCCAACCCTGCACCCCCAAATCCCCTCCCATCACAAACTCCCCTTACCAGCTTAAAAAAACCAAACCCAAACCCCCACTCTCCCAAACCCTTCTCCCAAACCCCCACTAACCCACCCTCAACACCCCCCATCCCAAAAGACCCTCTCCCACCCCAAACCCCAACTCACTTCTGACGCAGAAGCTCTTCCCTCTTCTGTCACCAGCTTCTTGATAGCCCCAAAAACCTCCTGTCATTCCCGGGGGTCAATAGGGTTAACAAGGGGCAGCACTAACAAGCCCCATCCCCCATTATGTTCTACCCTGGCTGCAGCCAGAGCCGGCAAAGAAATTTCCAGACAGCACCTGGAAAAGGGGGTGTCAATGTGGGGGAGAGGGCCACCAATGGGAAATGGGATATGGGGGGGGAAGGGGGTCTCGGGCGGGAGGCCTCACCATCTTTGGGTGAGTTGCTCTTCATGAAGATGAAGCTGAGGATGACCATGAGGAGCCCCAGCTTGGCCGTCTGGGTGTCCCTGGGGCCTGAGGGGGGACGGCAGAGGGGTATCACCCCCCTGAATAGGGAGGGGGAAGCTCTAACGGGGTCTGCCTGCCTCCCAAAATATGACCCCTCTCCTTCTGCCCATGCGCTCGTGCCAGCACCGCCCACCCTGGAAAACACCGCTGCCCATTGGCCCGCTCACTGCTCTCATCCTGCCCACCGCCCCCTCTTCAAGCCGCCCATTGGGCCAGCGGCTGCACTCGCCCCGCCCCCTCTCTCCTGCGAGGGCTCCCCTCAGGTGGTGAAAAAGGCGGGAAAGGCGCCCCTGCCCCCTTTCCCCTCAGGGCCACAAAATGGCCGTGCCGCTTGGCTTGAACCGTTAAAAACAAGATAAAAACTCCCCCAAACCACCCCAAATAGCCAGTTTTACCAAAAGAAGGGATTTAAAGCACTTGTGCTGACCCCGCCCCTCGCAAGGCACCACCAGAGCCCTTCCCTTCCAGGGAGTGACAGGAGGTTTTTGGGGCTATCAAGAAGCTGGTGATGGAAGAGCTTGTGAGGCAGAAGTGAGTTGGGGTTTGGGGTGGGAGAGGGTCTTTTGGGATGGGGGGTGTTGAGGGTGGTTTTGGGGGTGTTAGGGAGAGGGGGTTTGGGAGAGGGTGGGTTAGGGGTTGGGTTTTTTGGAGCTGGTAAGGGGAGTTTGTGATGGGAGAAGATTTTTGGGGTGCAGGGTTGGGAGAGGGGTGTTTTTTAAGGGTATGGGGTCTGGAAGAGGGATTTTTGGGGTTGGAGGGTGGGAGAATGGGTGGTTTTAGAGGGGGTGGGAGAAGGAATGATTTTAGGGTGTGAGAGGGTGCGTTTTTTGGGGTCCCCCTCCTTTCCAATCTACGGTGTGCACAGAGAAGCGCCAGCCCCGACCGAGCCGTTTATACTGCACTGTAGAGAAAAAATACCTAAAAAACACTGGCACCCCCTCCTCCCACCCCAGTGACTGGAGGGGTCTGTCACGGGGCCAGGGAGCGCAGGCACCCCCCAAAAAGTGCTGGAGGGGAGGGGGTGAGGGCTGCTGGAGCCCCTCTGCTGTAAGGACAGAGAGTTGGGGGGGTTCAGGCTGGAGAAGGGAAGGCTCCGGGGAGACCTTTGTGCCCCTTCCAGTCCCTAAAGGGGGGGGCTCCAGGAAAGCTGGGGAGGGACTCTGGATGAGGGAGGGGAGCCGTGGGAGGAGGGGGAAGGGTTTGCCACTGGAAGAGGGGAGATTGAGATGAGATGTGGGGAGGAAATGGTTTGCTGGGGGGGTGGTGAGAGCCTGGCCCAGGTTGCCCCGAGAAGCTGTGGCTGCCCCATCCCTGGAGGGGTTCCAGGCCAGGTTGGAGGGGTCTTGGAGCAGCCTGGTGTGGTGGGAGGTGTCCCTGCCCAGGGCAGGGGGTGGGACTGGAGGGGCTTTAAGGCGCCTTCCAACTGTGACCATTGTGTGGTTGTGTGATCTCAAGAGCGGGCTGGTGTGTTAATGCAGGACATCAAGGTCTCTTGAGAGGTACTTGTGTTCTGCAGGTTAGGTGCCCGGGTGGTTCCGAGTCCCAGGATGAGGCAGCTCCTGCCGACAGTTTTAGCTCCGAGGATGTGACAGAACGGAAACCAGCCTTGTGGTGGACCCCAACCCTCAGAGGTGCGGACGCGTTGGTGACGTCCCCCTGGCCCAGAGACGCGGAGAGTTTTGCCACCAGCCTGGTAAGGATTCTCTTTTCTGCTGGAATGGGTGTCCCGATGGATTTCCCAAAGGGTTTCCTTTGTGCTGGCTGTGTCTCTGTGCAGAGGGGTGCTCCTGACTGTGTGGCTTTAGCCCTGTGAGGGCTTTGGAGGAGAAGTGGCTAAAGCAGCTTTCTCTCCCTGGAGATGAGCAGCGTTTGGGTAGAAAAGCAGCGGTTGAGTCAGTAAAGCTTCTGGTTAGTGCTGCGCTCAGGCCGTGGAGCTCTGTCTCCTGGAGCTACATTTCCTTTGGAGCCATCATTTTCTCAGCTGAGCCTGTGCGAGTCTCACAGACTGGAGCCCGTTGGGGTGGTGACGCTAGAGCTGGGGTCGATGGACCAAGTCTGATCAACCTTCTGATGATAATAGAAGTTGCCAGTGGATATAATTAAGGGACATCTCCTTGGCTGGGCAGCCCCCGTGGACCAGCCAAGGAGAGCTCCCCGAGGTGGCTTTGGGGCGCCTTTGGATGGGATTGTGCCATCTCTGTGTGGTCTGACCGACCGGCTGACACAGACCCGTCCTTTCCGTACACAGCTGGACGTGTCTCCAAGGGTTGGTGATCCGCCAGCAGGTACAGGCAGTTGGTCACGGGTTTGCGTGTGCGAGTGGGTCCGTGCAGCGGTGTGAGCAGTGCCATCAGGCTGTCACTGTCCCATGCCATGCCCGAGGGCAGGCACCTTTGTTTTGGTGAGACTTTGGCAAAGGTTGCAGGGGCCGTGGGAGGAATTGATTGGAAATACGTCCCCCGTTAATCACCTGGAGCTGCAGGAAAAGAAAAGGGGAGGTGGGAAGTGTCAAGGGGGATGGGAAAGCTGGGGAAATCCTTGGGCTTTGAGGAGGAGATTTGAAGGATTTCAAGACGATTTGGGAAATGACTTTTATTCCTTTGAGCTCTCTCTCTGGCCACACAAAAGCTGGCGGGGGCTTTCTTCTCCCCAGCTCCTGTTCTCAGGAGAACTGGAAAGGAATCCAGCCGGCTGCCATTAAATGGAGCAACTCCACCCGTTTGGAGCCATTTTCTGCCAGAGAATTCCTAAATTCAAACATAGTCCCCCTTCCTGGGGGATCAATGACCGCGGTGGAAACCCGGGCGTTGACAGAGAGCATTTGAAGCTCCTCCTAAAGCCACCACCTGTTTTTTATGGTACGAGTTTGGGGTTCAAAATTGAATCCAATCATTAAAAAGAGGTGGTGGTTGGACCCAAAGCATGGGCATGTCCGGGACGCAGCTGCCCACTCATCCCAGTTTCCCTACTGGGCTCGGCTTCTGCTGACTGGTTTTACCACCTGGCATTCCTGGGAGCCGAGGATTTGAGCCCCCAGGCCCCGGCTCTCCTTTTGCCTCCTAAAAAAGCTGAAAACAGATGAAGGAGGGGATTTTTCCCTGGGGATTGGGGGAGGAGGGATGGAAACGGACCCCAGGGTTTCGCTTTGCTCCTTTTGCTTCTAGAAAAGCACCAAATGGCTCAATCCCCGGCTTCTGGCCCGGGGCAGCCGCAGGGGTGAAGTGGTAGCCGGAGGGTCCATCTCCAGAGCGATGATTTCCCTGAGAAGAGGGAAATTTTGTGGGGGATGTAGTGGTGTGTGACGAGGAGGAGGGCAAGGAAGATTAAAGGACGGTCTGTAGAATGAGTTTTATGCCCAGTGTGGTGGTGTTAGATTTTTTGGGCAGAACATCCAGGATTTTTGTTTTTTTTGATGGAGGATGAGGCAAAAATCCACGTTCAGCCATTGGAATGAGGACTAATGTTGGGAAAACGGGAGGAGGGAACCGGGGTTGGGGATGAGTGTCACTTGGCCCCTTCTCCACAGCGTGTTTTTGGGTGGAGGGTACCCCATTTTGGCCAGAAATGCCCAAAAATGCCAAGTGCTGTCCCAGTAAAGCACTGGTTTTGCTGACATCACAGCCCGTTGCCGGCCTCCCGCGTTCCACACAACATTCCGACGCGGTGGTCGCTCGCTGGCCGTGGCTGTGGCAGCTTCCTACTGCTGTGGAGAGTGATACTCACCAGTTGGACTGTTTTTTTGAGGAAAAACCCAAATTTTCCTGCCCAATGGGGCCGAAAAAGCCTCCAGTGGCCGAAGGGTAACGCTGGGGGTGGGAAGGGGCGGTGGAAGTTGGTGGCGGAAGACTGAGTAATGTTTTGGTGGGAAACAGGGACCGGTTTTGCCCCAACTCATCACGTTTTCCCTCTTTTGAAGCGTTTGTTGCGCCGTATCCGTTCCTGACGTGCCTTCCTCCCCCTCCTCTTCCTCCTTTCAGCCGCATCAATGTCGGGGACCAGTTTCAGGCGGAGCTCCCTGCCCTGCGGGACAGATCCTGCTTGGGACAGGAGGAAGAAGAGCGAGCCTCCCTTGTCTGGAAGCCGTGGGGTGACATTGAATCCAACCCCGAGACGCAGGAGAAAGGTTTGTCTTAAACCTTTTCTTTGGGGAATCGGGAAAATTCCACCTTTTCAGAGTTACTTGATAGGGCATTTGGGTTCTCTCCCATCTTGTCTTGGCCCCGTAGCGTTGGAGGGAAGGAGATGGCTAATTTTTGGGAGGAAAGTGGCTAAATAAGAACCGATGGTGCTCTCGGGAGCATCTTCCATGAGAAAGGGGGGGGGGTTTGCGGTCCCACCTCATCTGCAGCCAGGGAGGAGTTTCTCTCTGGAGATCCCGCTCCAAAAGCTGCTCTTCCTGTGGCAATAGTTGGAATATGGGATATTTTTCTGGGCGTTTTGTGGTTTCCGTTCTGTTTTCTGCCCTTCCTCCATTTCCCATCCATCTCCTGTGGCATCTTTTCTCCTTTTTGGAGGAAAACCTGACTCGTTGGTGTTTTTTCTTGCCTTTGTAGTTTCAAAGCTGCTGAAGATGGCCTCTTCCAGCGGCAGAACCGGGGCAGGGCTGAACGCAGAGCTGGCTCTGCATTGCCTGCACGAGGCTTGGGGCAACGTTGCGGTAGGGAGCAGCGCTTCCCCCTGAAGAACCCGCTTTGTGACTGGTTTGAGCTGGGAGTTGCTCTGAGTTGGCTCTTCCAGGGGCCGGAATCTCTTTGCTCAAGGCGCCGGGTGCTGCCTGTGGCGGCGTTAAGGTCTGGTGGGGTGACAGAGCCCATCCCGGTGCATCCATTGGAGCTTGTTTGGATTCTGGGACAGTCGGGAGAATGGAATTTCTCTTTTTCCTTTTTTTGCCCTTTTTCCTCCTCTGCCAGAGGATTTGAAGTCCTTTTCTCCCATTAAATCTGGCAGGAAGCTCTGGAAATGCTGCGCTCTGGGCCCCCCCGGAGACCTGAATCCCACCCCTTGGCTGATTACCATTACGCAGGTAAATGGGAGGAGAACAGATCCCTTTGCTATTGGAATTATTCTTTAAAAGGTGGGGTTTGGGTGGGGAAAACAGTAGTTTTAATCCATTTGTGGGGCTTTTTGAGGCAGGGAAATGCGTCTTCTAATAATTTGCCTGTGGCTGTTTATCCCAAGGCTCAGACACCTGGACCCGGCGGGAACAGCAGTTATTTAAAGAGGCGTTTTATGTTCACAAGAAGAATTTTCGCCTTATCCAGAAGGAGGTAAAGCCGTTGGAGCGGGGCGGAGCTGGTTAGCGGGGACGCTTTTAACCCAGAAAGCCCTATTTTCAATCCCATGTTGGAATCCTGTCCTTAGGACCCTTCTTCCTTCTAAAAACCCAGCGGGACAAGACATCGTTTGCCCTCATTTGTAATGACAAGGGAGTATTTAATATCCCTGGATTTCTCCCCATAGATCCAGACGAAAACCGTGGCCCAGTGTGTCGAATATTACTACAGCCAGAAGAAGAAGATGCGCTTCGGCTGCACCCGACCTCGCCTCATGCAGAAAAGGTCCAAGAGAGTCCGGGATGAGGAGGAAAAAGCCGAAGGCGAGGTAAAAAAACTGCTGGGGGGGGTTGTTCCCTTGACGAATCCATCTGCTCAAACGTTACTTGCCAGGAAACAGGGATTTGGTTTGTGTAAATACATCTTTTTTTAACTTATGGGTTGGAAATGGGGTGGCCATGTGGCTTCAGTGCGTGGGAATTGCACCTTTTCAGCCCCTTTGATAGATTTTGTGGAGGAAAGTGCTTTTCCGCTTGGGACAGTAGAAATAATACAGTTTTTCTTGCAAGTTGTGGCTTTGCACCCTGTTTTCCCATTGGTTTTTTGGCTGTTTAGTGCTCAGACTTTACCTGGGCTGATAAGCCGCGTTAAATCATCACAAAAAATCTTATTTTTTTGCCTTTTTGAGAGATTTCAAGGTATTTTGTCCCTGGTTTGCAGGCCATTTGCCACCAGAAGAAGAGGCCACGTGTGACACCCAAAGAAAAGCCCACGCCGGGGCGTCACCACCTTCAGCCCCACAGCGCCTGTGGCTCCTCCGGGGATCCCGGGACCTCCCTGCTCTGGAACTTGCCCTGAGGTGAGTGCGGAAGGTCAGCCCTCCCTTTTTCTTCCCAAAAAGCCTACTTTGGGCTCAAAAAAACACCCGGGGGGGGAGGGGGCAGAGGGGAGGGGAGCTGGAGGATTGCCCTTGCCCAGGTGCCACTTGATTTGACTTTCAACCCCCAAAAAATCTGTCTTTTTGGAGTTGGGGAGACCTTCCCTGGAGCCGTGAGGTTCAGAGCGGCCCCTCCTTGTGCAAAAGCCTCAGGTTTCCCCTTTTTGCCCAGGACAAACTCAAGTTCCATTGAGTTTTGTGGCCCGAGGCTTGCACACTCCAGTCCCTCACAGCCAGCAAAATGCCTCCAGTTTTAATTTCACCTCATTTGCAGTGATCAACCAATTATTGTCACATTTTAACCGGCAACAATTCATCTTCTTTAACCACTGACATCCAGAACGGTGTCGTTTTGCGGCCAAACAAACCAGGAATTCACACAAGTAGGAAATGACGAAGCTCGGTCTAATGAATTTCTAGAGAAAGGATGTAAAAACCCCTTTTTTTCTCTCATTTCCAGAGTATTTGAGAAGATCCCGATGAGAAACACCCCGATGAGGCTCCATCCCCCCCGGGATGTTTGAAAGGCCCCGGGCACCGACACCGACCCACCGGCGGGGCCATTTTTCCCTGCATGGCGGGCCTGTGCTGGTGACTGGGAGCGCTCCCTGCCCTCCCTGCCAACAACAGCCCATCCCAGCAGGGAGAGCTCCATGTGCCCCTTGTCCCCCCCAGACCTCCAAGGCCCCCGGCCCTCCCTCCCATCGTTGCCACCCCTCAGCACTGGCAGCTCCCTGTCGTCCCTGCACCCCCCAGAAAGCCAGCCCCCCCAGCCCCAGAGCCACCAACTGTCCCGTGATGACAGCCTGTCTCTCCTGTCCCTTCGGGAGCCCCTGGACTCCTGGCCCCCCCTGCCACCCCTGAGCCATGGCCAGGGCCAGGCGTGCTCTCCCAAGGAAGACAGAGCAGAGGTGCCAGGCTGGATGGGAGGGAGAGGAGCCGGCAGGGACAGGGACAAGGCTGCGGAGGGACATGGCCTGCTTTGGGCCGGGGACACGGATGCTTCTCCTGGAGGGAGGGCAAGAAGAGAGACAAAGGAGAGCGACTGGGAGATGGAGACGAGCTCCTGCACCCTCCTCGGACATGCTCCAAAAAGAAAGGGTTTTCCCTCTCTTAATGAGGAATAGTCAACCCGCCAGCCCTGACGAGGGCACCGTGTTCCACCAAGTCAAGCTCAGTGTGTGCCAGGAGGTGCCGTGGTCTCTGCTGGCCACGTGAGGGTCACGGCCACCATGTCCAGTGCCGCCAAGTCGGTCATCCAAGTCCTCATGGAGAATCAAGGTAGTTCCTCCTCGCAATCCAGAGGTGGCAGCTCCACCAAGGGCAGATGTACCTTGTCCGTGTTGCTGTAAACACCAGGCAGAACCTGCTGCCCTCAATAAATGGTTGAGCAAAGCAATTGTGCATCCAAACTTGTGCTGTGTTGCCCTAAGACAGGAGGGGAAGAAGCCCCAAGTAGGATGGAAGATGGTTCTTTTGTCTCCTGATCCCCTTTTTTGTCAGCTCGGAGGACTCCCTGTTGAGTGGTGAGGAAGGGGAGTGTGGTTTGAAGGTCCCGTGGGTGGTTTGAGCTGTGTCTGGGGCTTGGGATCTTGCTTGGATGCCAGGTCGGGTGGAAAGCTGCTCCCCTGAAGTGCTTTTTGGTGTGAATTCCAGCTTGGGTTTAGTTTTGATGTTTGTCCAGCTGGGGGTCCTGGTGTAGGGGGCAGAGACCTTCCTGTTCTCCATCCTCTTCTCCAGCCCCTTGAACCCCATTTTCTAGGTGGAGGTTGGGTTCAGAACATGGAACCTGGCCCTACATCTGTCAGACCATCCCTGCGTTTCCCTTCCTGATGTTCCTGCAGAGATTGTGCCTGTCTGTGGGTCATCTCTCTCCTGACCCAACCCACCTCTGCGCTCTCCATCCATCTGCCCGCCCATCCCTCCATCCAGAGGGGACGCATTTTTCAGATAAAACCTGGTGTAGCTGGAGCACCTCCAGCCGAGCACTGGGAGCACTGGGACAGATCTCTTCCTTTTGCACTGCTTTCCTTCCCATGTGGCGAAAGAGAAAACAGCTCTGGTGGCCTTCACGTGCCACGTTATCTGGTGAGAGGTTGGTGGTCACCATGAGCTGTGTCACGCCGGTGTCTGGGCCTGATGTTTCCTGCCAGTGAACAGATTTTTTGGGGGAACTTTATTTTTTTTTAATATTTTTATTTTTGGTTTGCGTTTGGACGTGTCAGCAGCAGCCAAAGCAGGAGACAAGAAGGAATGTGGTGGGGCAGCAGAGGTGGATGGGGCCTCCCTGGGGCTGTGGTTTGGTGGTGAGGGCAGGATGAGGTCTGCTGGGCTTTGTGGGGAAGAAGGGTGTGAGGGAGCTCTGAAATGCAAATCAAAGCCTTTTTGGTGACTGGCTGAGGAGTTAGAGGCAGCTGAGAGGTGGGAAGGGGCAAAGCCATGCAGAGATGTCTCCATCAGCCCTCTCCAACACCTCCCATCCCCTCGGCCTCCCTCCCTGCAGACAGGGAGTGGGTGACACCAGCCCCAAACCCACCTTTCCCTTTTCCCTTCACCCCTTAGTCCTTCTCAAAGGTCTGGTGGATCAGATGGGGCCTTTGGTGGACCTTCCTGATGAGAAGGCCCTCCAGATGTATCCTCTCCCATGCTTGGGTGCTGCTGGCAGCAGGTCCCGGTGCTGGACGTGCCTTTGGGAAAGGTCTTGTTGGGCTCCAACCAAATGAGGCGAGGTCCCCAGCCAAGACTTGGGAGGGACTCCGGCTCCTACCTCCATGTGGTGGAGGATTAAGCACCTACGAGGCCCTCAGATACCCACGCAAAGGGCCGACAATCAGAGGCAAAACAGATTTTGATTAATGGACCTTTTTAATTAATTTATGATCAATAAACACCACTATGATGTTGACAGCTGGAGCCAACTCTTCTCCTGCAAGTGGCTCGGGCAGCGGGTTTTGGCCAAGGGCTGTGTCTCTGAGGCTGCAGATGAAGCAATTGGGTGCCCAGGGCTCTGGAGAGGTGCTTGTGGAGGTTGGAGATGCAGTGCAGGTGGCTTTGAGCCAAGGGATGCCATCTTGGGCCAAGTTCCCCCAGCCAGGGCCTGCGGGAACTGGCAGTTCAGCGTGGTCCTTGCCAGGGATTGCCCAGAGCATTTCTCTGGTCTCACCACAGGGAGGGAGCAACAAGCTTGTGCGGGAAGCCCAGGGGATCTCCAGAGTTCTAAGGAGCCTTTGCCTGCTCCAAACCAGCCTGGGAGCTCCACTGCATTTGCTTGATTAAACCAAGCGTGGAGCTCCACTGGCAGGAGCTCAGAGAGGTGGCGAGCGTGGAGCTGAGGCTTGTAGAACCCCCGTCTGCCCCAGGAGCAGTGGGAGACGGCTCTTCAGTCCAGTCTCCTCTGAGCTTCCATGGGTGGAGAGGGGTCTCCGTGGTCCCGTGCGCATCCTCCCCTGCTCCAGACCCTCCCAGACCCGTGTATCCTCCCCGGTTGCTGCACAATCACTGGGCTCAGTCCCTGCGCTCCGTCCCCAGGGGGGCTGGATTCACCTGGTTGGGATCCCTCATTCCCTGGTGGGTCTTTAAACCCCCTCTGTGGGGCAGGCGTGGAGATGATGTCCTCCAGGGAGAAGCACCTTTGCCTCTGAAGCCAAAGGAGTGCGCCCGCCAGAAGATCCTCAGAGAGAGACCTCTGTCTGCCCTTTCTCTCCTCTCCTGCACGTTTCTATTGTGGGCCGCTCGCTTTTGGTTTCCTTTTCAAATCTCCAGTTGTATTTCCTGCTCTGGGACGTTTCTCTTCTCTGGTACCCAAGGGTAGAACGTGACTTGGGGGGGGGCTGAGGCTTGATGTTGGGGAGAACGTGGAGGGACCAGAGCTTCTCCAGCGCTCTGCATCTTCTCTAGCCGTGAGGAAGCTTTGGAAAATCGGGGAGAACATGAAGCTGAAAAGCTTTGAAGAGCAGAAAACAGCTCCAGTTAATCCCAGAGCCCAGACAGCCTGGGAAATTCCCAGTGTTGAAGGGAAAATGCAACCACCAATGAGGCAGAGGCCTTTTGCAGATGCTTTTCCCCAGCTGCACCCAAGCTGGTTCAAGAGAGGGTGTTTGAGGGGAGCAGAGCCGCCCCCTCAAACGCTGCATTATGGAGGGAGGGCTTGTTTCCTACCACAAGGCTTTTTTTTTCTAAGCCCGTCAAAGCCCTGAAGAAAGGCCAGGGCTTGTGTGTCTTCTCGAAATAGCCTCGGGGTGGGGTTTGCTGGTGAGTCCCGCACCTCCAGCATCTCAGGGCTTGGGGGGGTTTAGCAATGCGACTTGCAAGCCCCTGTGCTCTGGTGGTGTTTGGAGGGGGGTGTCCCTCCTTCAGGGTTTGGGGGATGGCTGCAGCCTGGGGCTGAGCTGGGAAGGTGGGACCTGGTGGGGTGCAGGCACCCGAACTGCGCTTTGTTCTCCTCTGGCTCCATCCCTCTCTCCAGAGGATGCTGTTGACCCCATCAACCCTTGCCCTGCCTGGCAGGGGGGTGCGTGGTTTGGCTGGAGTGCCCTCCCCGTCAGGGATGCGGCATTTGTGAATGGGGATGAAGCTCCTTTGGGACAATTTGGGAGGAGGTCGGATCTCCCATCCCGACCTAATGGGGGTGCTGGCACTGCAGAGCCTCCCAGGCTGTGCTGAAAAGGCCTTCCTAAGGAGGGGGGAAAGCTGCAGCCTGTCTCCTTCCTCAGGCAGTGGGGAACACAGCCAGCTGGGCTCATGGCCATGGGAAGAGCTGGTCCAGTTGCCAGCCCTCCAGCCCCCTGCCCTCCCCCCACCAATTTTTGGCCCCGCGCTTGGAGATTTGCAGCCGCTGCTGCTGCTGGTTTCAGTTCTGCTCCAAGGCCAGCTCGAGCCCAGCAAAGCCTGGGGGGGACACGGGTCTTTGTGAAGGAGGGGTTGGGTTGAGGTTGGGGAGCGGGAGGGAAATGTCCTTTCTCAAGAGAAGAGCCCCTGCTGCGCGCACAGAGGAGTGCTCTGGCCAAGCGGTCGCGGGGTCGACTTGTGAGGCTGCAGAGCGAGCAGGAGGCGAATACCTCGCTGCTGAGAGAGCTGAGGGGGGAAAGGGAGGGCTTTTTTTAGAGCCAGGTCAGCCGAGGCCCAGCAGCTGCAGCGAGGAGCAGTGGCTGGGCTGAGCTGAGATGGTGCAGAGCTCGGCTGAGACCATGCTGCGTGGTGGAGGCCACTGTTGTCTAGCAGTAAGTCCCAAGAGTCTGGGATGCTGAAGATCCCTGGAGAAGTCATGAGCATCCTCCTGTCCTCATCTTTCTGCCTGGCATTTCCTACTTGACTACTCTATATTGGAAGAGCCCTTCCATATTTCCCCCTGTCTTCTCCAGGGCAGACACACACGACCGTGTCCAAGGCACAGCTGAGAGCCTGGTTCCTCACAATCCCTTGTGACTTCTCAGATGCTGCTGTTCTTCTCCCTGGGCCAAGAGAGTCACTCTTGGTGGCAAAATCCCTCCCTCCTCCATGCAGAGAGACGGGCTGCTACCAGAGTCCTGCTCCACCAACTCAGCCAGATGTTCAGGGCTGACTGGACAGGATCCCTGGGGCAAGTGTTCCCAGATGTGGGTCTTGCCAAGGCAGAAAGAGCAGGAGAGGCTGCTTGTTGAGAGCCCCTGACATCCCATGGCCAAAGACGAGCTCAGGAGACTCAGCCAGCCCACAGGCACGAGAAGGAGGCAGGAGAGGCAGGAAGAAAAGCCCCAGAGAATGCGCAGGGGTCAGCAGAGGACCGCCAAGAGACTTTGCGGCTCCTCTTTGTGGGGAAGCGCCTGCGGCCACACGTGGGTTGTTCCCAGGCGCAGCAACGCCCAGAGCGGACACCTCTTGTGCCGCTGCCTCAGCTGCTCAGAAAGCAGAGCCTGCCAGCTCCGGCCAGCCAGGGATGGGGAAGGGGCCGTCGGGTAGGGCCAGTTGGGCGCCCATGGCCCATCTCCCCACCGTCGCCTTGCTGCTGTTGGGTGAGTGGGAGCTGGGCACGTGTTGGGGACGGGGCTGGGGCTGCCAGGCTTTGGGAGCGGGGCCTGGGGACTCGGCTTTGTGGAGAGCTGCCTTAAATCAGGAGAGAGGTTTCAAGACCATGGGTTGCACAGCGTTGGGCAAAGATCTGTGCACAGGCCTGTCAAGATCCTCGCACACCTGCCAAAAATAAAGGGTTTTGTCTCTCTTCATTTATTACATTTTGTTGGTGATGTCACCATCCCCGCCCCAGGATCCCACCGGGTGTCACGGAGACTTACCAATTTGTTAACTCCATGACCCATTTTTGGGGCTTTGGGGGGTCCTGGTGTACGAGATGGACACCTTCATGCTGGCCACCCTCTTCTCCCCAGCCCCTTGAAGGACAATGTTTTCTAGATGAAGGTGACCGTGGAGATGTCCCTGCCCAAGGTCTACCTTGGCAACTTGGAGGCCATCTGCACCGGGATGAGGAAAAGTCAGCCCTCCATCCCCTCGGGAGCTTTGCTGAAGCCCTGCGTGCCATAGCTGTGCCGGGACTGATGTTCCTTGGGGCTTTAGGTCCGTGGAAGATCTCTCCCCTTGCTCTCCTCCCCCTGTGGCCTGGTTTTGTCAATAACAGCGCTGCTGTGCCCTGGTTTTGTCAATAACAGCGCTGCGGTGCCCTCTGGGCAGACACAATGACCGTGGCTTTTCCCACGGCCAAGGTCTTGCTGCTCCGCGTCCCCCCAGTGCGCGCATGGACCTCCAAGATGGAGGCAGGAGGCATCACCTCCAGCCCTGCCTCCCAGCCTCTGGCTGTGAGCTCGGCTCCCACCCTCCTTCCCCCCTTCCCGACCGTGGAGCCGTGCTGCCTTGTGCTTCCCAGCCAAGGTGCCCCCCTCCTGCCTGCACCCCAACCTTCCCCCTGAGCTCCCCAGAACACACCAAGGGCCCAGAGTCCAGCGTCAGGAGTTTCACCTCAGGGAGACACTTGGCTCCAGGGCCAGTGTTGGGTGGCGCTGGTGCGGGAGGCTTGAGACTCGACAGGGGGGAGGTTGAGCTTGGGGCAGATGTCGGGGGCTGTTGATGCCGACGCCCCAACAACATCTGTCCTGCAGCTGGGCAACCCCGCTCCCGTCTCACGGGGGAGGTTTCCAGCCCAGTTCCTGTGCCCCACAGATGGGTGGGTGTAGGGTACAGAGGGCCAGGAACGACTGCCCCTTGGAGCTGAGCGTGGGGAGACGGGCTCAGTCCTTGTCAGGTGGGCACATTTCCAGGACACGTCTGTCAGGGTGATGGCAGCAGGGAGGGAACCCCTCGGGTCGGTGGGCGCAGGGGATGGCAGCTCCCTCCCAGCACTCGGGCTCCTCCAGCTAGGAGTTTGGCAGCTCTCCCAGCGCCCTTTAGAAAATTCACTCCGAGACAGAGGAGAAACACCAAGTGTCCACTTCAGAACAAATCCTTTATAATTCACCTCCCACAAACGCTCTGCCAACACACGCGCCTCTGCACTGGTCACTGCAACAAGATGCCCAGTGCCCCGGGAACTGGCCCTGGCTACCGGCACCTCCCCGGGAAATGGGAAGTGTTGGAGGGATGCAGGACCTTGAGAGCATCACTCTGTGAGGCTGGAGCCACCCAACCATCCCCCTGCGTCCTCCTGGGCTGCAGGGATGGACCTGGAATGGAGACGCTGCTGCCTGGGAGCAGGAGGGGCATCTGCGGGGGTAAAGGCACCCGGGTGGGTGTGAGATTCAAGGGTCCTTCCTCAGGGGACAGAGCGGGGGCTGAGCAAAAGAGAGCAGAGCGATGGTAGCACCTCCCTTGGGCACGATCCCCTCAGTGACCAGACCCCAGCTGGGAGTCTGGGGGGAGTGTAACTCCCACCACCCTCATGATATGGGGACAGCGAGGAGCCCGGGGCAGTGAGGCCATCAGATGACACCGGGGACAGGGATGTGCGCAGGGAGAGGGGCTGCATCTCTCCAGGACGAGGGTGATGATGGGGGCAGAAGTCAGGAGGAGCAGGGTGAGGACAGAGCGCAGGATCCAGATCCAGAGGGGTATGGCTGGTGCTGGAAGAGAGGAGGGTCACAGTGTGGACAAGGAATATCCAGGTGGAAGGAGACGGTGGGAAAGCTTAAAAACAATGGCTCACCTGTGGGTGGGATCACTGGTTTTGGTGAGAGAAGACTGTCAGAGAAATGAAGTCCTTTTGAGTCTCATTCTCCTGCACTGGGACCATCCCAGACACCAAGCTGACCCCCAGCTCATGTTCTGGTTTCACCAGACTCCTGGGGAACCACCCAGCACATGCAAATGTCCCCAGTTTCCCTGACACCAGCTCATAGAGGTAGAGGGGACACCTTGGAGCATCCCTGGCACAGCCTGGGCTCTGTTGGGAACCCCAGCCCTGGATTTCTTATCCTGGGCGTTGTCTGCAGCAGAGGTGTGGGATGGAGGGAGATGGCAAACCCCTGGAATGGGGTCTGTCTCCAGAGCATCCATTAGTGGAGAAAAGACAGACAGGCAAGGACACACTCGTCCATGCTGACTAGTAGAAGAAAGGGCCAGGGTGAGAGTCTCCAGCTCTCCCAGGTACTGCACAGACCAAGCACCTGTGGGGACCCCCTCACCCACCATCTCTCAACCCTGGGGATCAATCCATCCCTGCATTGCACAGCTGTGGCTCTGGGTTCGATCTGGCACCACCACTGTGCCCTTTGCGTGATGCTGGGGCAGGAGAGGAGCAGGATGCTCCCCCGGGACTGGGAGGAGTTGCCCCGGTGGCAAAGGCTGGGCTGAACTGCATCCTGACCCCAACAATCTCAACTGCCCAGGGACACGCCACGGGGCACAGCAGGGTCCTCACTGCAATCTGGAGTCTGGGCACAGGCAGGCATTCACCGGGGTGCCTGCTCGTGCACCAGTGCCACGTCTCACCTGTGACCACCAGGTTCTGTGCTTTGCTGAGGGCAGAGTTCCTCACCCAGTTGCTCTCGTTCCTGTGCTGGTACCCACACCTGTACGTCCCCACATTCCCATTCGTCATGATCAAATGCTTGGAGTAGGTCAACTGTCCCCATGTGGCATTCAGGCTGTGCTCCTCCACCCCATCCTTGCAGAAGACAATTCGTGTAGGAGGAGAGTGTCCTCCAATGGAGCAGCGAAGCAAAACCCGTTCTCCCTCCTGAGCCTTGGAGGTGTTCAGGAAGAGTTCAGGAGCCGGGAGGTCACCTGGAGAGATGGCACAGGGATGCCCCGGGGTGGAGTTACTTTTGTGCAAACAGAGTGGAAGAGTCTCCTGTTTCACAAATGGGATGTGAAGCCCCTCTCCCTCCCCATCTCCACTCCTTCAGCCCTCTTTTCTGCCCCCATCCCTGTGCTCACCATCACCTGGGGAGCTGCAGATGTCCTGGGTGGTCACGCTGGCACCTGAACCGTGGGGCAGAGAGGGCGTTAGTTAGAAGACAGTTGCCATCACCACCAGGAAAAGAACTTTCATTTCCATTCAGCACAAGAAAAATGACAAAGCTCTGCCTCTTCCCCCTCCCCATGCACAAGCCCCACAAGACCCTTTCTCTGCCAAGTCCCCAGGCCCCGCTCCCAAAGCCTGGCAGCCCCAGCCCCGTCCCCAACACGTGCCCAGCTCCCACTCACCCAACAGCAGCAAGGCGACGGTGGGGAGATGGGCCATGGGCGCCCAACTGGCCCTACCCGACGGCCCCTTCCCCATCCCTGGCTGGCCGGAGCTGGCAGGCTCTGCTTTCTGAGCAGCTGAGGCAGCGGCACAAGAGGTGTCCGCTCTGGGCGTTGCTGCGCCTGGGAACAACCCACGTGTGGCCGCAGGCGCTTCCCCACAAAGAGGAGCCGCAAAGTCTCTTGGCGGTCCTCTGCTGACCCCTGCGCATCCTCTGGGGCTTTTCTTCCTGCCTCCCCTGCCTCCTTCTCGTGCCTGTGGGCTGGCTGAGTCTCCTGAGCTCGTCTTTGGCCATGGGATGTCAGGGGCTCTCAACAAGAAGCCTCTCCTGCCCTTTGGTCCCAGATGTGGGTCTTACCAAGTCACAGTTTCCTCATGGGTCCTCTCCCTCCCAGCCCCGTACATCTGACCCTGCAAACAGAGCAGACTCCTGGGTCTGGGAAGACCCACGTTTCAGTGCTGAGAGCCTGGGAATTGGGAGGGCAGCAGAGCAACAGCATCTCCAAGAGGGTTTTTGCAGGTGGAGCCATTGGAGAGCAGCTGTAATGACCGGGTCAAGGTGGTGGAGCAGGACTCTGGTGGCAGCCCGTCTCTCTGCATGGAGGAGGGGGGGATTTTGCCACCAGGAGTGACTCTCTTGGCCCAGGGAGAAGAACAGCAGCATCTGAGAAGTCACAAGGGATTGTGAGGAACCAGGCTCTCAGCTGTGCCTTGGACACGGTCGTGTGTGTGTCTGCCCTGGAGAAGACAGGGGGAAATATGGAAGGACTCTTCCAATATAGAGTAGTCAAGTAGGAAATGCCAGGCAGAAAGATGAGGACAGGAGGATGCTCATGACTTCTCCAGGGATCTTCAGCATCCCAGACTCTCGGGACTTACTGCTAGACAACAGTGGCCTCCACCACGCAGCATGGTCTCAGCCGAGCTCTGCACCATCTCAGCTCAGCCCAGCCACTGCTCCTCGCTGCAGCTGCTGGGCCTCGGCTGACCTGGCTCTAAAAAAAGCCCTCCCTTTCCCCCCTCAGCTCTCTCAGCAGCGAGGTATTCGCCTCCTGCTCGCTCTGCAGCCTCACAAGTCGACCCCGCGACCGCTTGGCCAGAGCACTCCTCTGTGCGCGCAGCAGGGGCTCTTCTCTTGAGAAAGGACATTTCCCTCCCGCTCCCCAACCTCAACCCAACCCCTCCTTCACAAAGACCCGTGTCCCCCCCAGGCTTTGCTGGGCTCGAGCTGGCCTTGGAGCAGAACTGAAACCAGCAGCAGCAGCGGCTGCAAATCTCCAAGCGCGGGGCCAAAAATTGGTGGGGGGAGGGCAGGGGGCTGGAGGGCTGGCAACTGGACCAGCTCTTCCCATGGCCATGAGCCCAGCTGGCTGTGTTCCCCACTGCCTGAGGAAGGAGACAGGCTGCAGCTTTCCCCCCTCCTTAGGAAGGCCTTTTCAGCACAGCCTGGGAGGCTCTGCAGTGCCAGCACCCCCATTAGGTCGGGATGGGAGATCCGACCTCCTCCCAAATTGTCCCAAAGGAGCTTCATCCCCATTCACAAATGCCGCATCCCTGACGGGGAGGGCACTCCAGCCAAACCACGCACCCCCCTGCCAGGCAGGGCAAGGGTTGATGGGGTCAACAGCATCCTCTGGAGAGAGGGATGGAGCCAGAGGAGAACAAAGCGCAGTTCGGGTGCCTGCACCCCACCAGGTCCCACCTTCCCAGCTCAGCCCCAGGCTGCAGCCATCCCCCAAACCCTGAAGGAGGGACACCCCCCTCCAAACACCACCAGAGCACAGGGGCTTGCAAGTCGCATTGCTAAACCCCCCCAAGCCCTGAGATGCTGGAGGTGCGGGACTCACCAGCAAACCCCACCCCGAGGCTATTTCGAGAAGACACACAAGCCCTGGCCTTTCTTCAGGGCTTTGACGGGCTTAGAAAAAAAAAGCCTTGTGGTAGGAAACAAGCCCTCCCTCCATAATGCAGCGTTTGAGGGGGCGGCTCTGCTCCCCTCAAACACCCTCTCTTGAACCAGCTTGGGTGCAGCTGGGGAAAAGCATCTGCAAAAGGCCTCTGCCTCATTGGTGGTTGCATTTTCCCTTCAACACTGGGAATTTCCCAGGCTGTCTGGGCTCTGGGATTAACTGGAGCTGTTTTCTGCTCTTCAAAGCTTTTCAGCTTCATGTTCTCCCCGATTTTCCAAAGCTTCCTCACGGCTAGAGAAGATGCAGAGCGCTGGAGAAGCTCTGGTCCCTCCACGTTCTCCCCAACATCAAGCCTCAGCCCCCCCCCAAGTCACGTTCTACCCTTGGGTACCAGAGAAGAGAAACGTCCCAGAGCAGGAAATACAACTGGAGATTTGAAAAGGAAACCAAAAGCGAGCGGCCCACAATAGAAACGTGCAGGAGAGGAGAGAAAGGGCAGACAGAGGTCTCTCTCTGAGGATCTTCTGGCGGGCGCACTCCTTTGGCTTCAGAGGCAAAGGTGCTTCTCCCTGGAGGACATCATCTCCACGCCTGCCCCACAGAGGGGGTTTAAAGACCCACCAGGGAATGAGGGATCCCAACCAGGTGAATCCAGCCCCCCTGGGGACGGAGCGCAGGGACTGAGCCCAGTGATTGTGCAGCAACCGGGGAGGATACACGGGTCTGGGAGGGTCTGGAGCAGGGGAGGATGCGCACGGGACCACGGAGACCCCTCTCCACCCATGGAAGCTCAGAGGAGACTGGACTGAAGAGCCGTCTCCCACTGCTCCTGGGGCAGACGGGGGTTCTACAAGCCTCAGCTCCACGCTCGCCACCTCTCTGAGCTCCTGCCAGTGGAGCTCCACGCTTGGTTTAATCAAGCAAATGCAGTGGAGCTCCCAGGCTGGTTTGGAGCAGGCAAAGGCTCCTTAGAACTCTGGAGATCCCCTGGGCTTCCCCCAGAAGCTTGTTGCTCCCTCCCTGTGGTGAGACCAGAGAAATGCTCTGGGCAATCCCTGGCAAGGACCACGCTGAACTGCCAGTTCCCGCAGGCCCTGGCTGGGGGAACTTGGCCCAAGATGGCATCCCTTGGCTCAAAGCCACCTGCACTGCATCTCCAACCTCCACAAGCACCTCTCCAGAGCCCTGGGCACCCAATTGCTTCATCTGCAGCCTCAGAGACACAGCCCTTGGCCAAAACCCGCTGCCCGAGCCACTTGCAGGAGAAGAGTTGGCTCCAGCTGTCAACATCATAGTGGTGTTTATTGATCATAAATTAATTAAAAAGGTCCATTAATCAAAATCTGTTTTGCCTCTGATTGTCGGCCCTTTGCGTGGGTATCTGAGGGCCTCGTAGGTGCTTAATCCTCCACCACATGGAGGTAGGAGCCGGAGTCCCTCCCAAGTCTTGGCTGGGGACCTCGCCTCATTTGGTTGGAGCCCAACAAGACCTTTCCCAAAGGCACGTCCAGCACCGGGACCTGCTGCCAGCAGCACCCAAGCATGGGAGAGGATACATCTGGAGGGCCTTCTCATCAGGAAGGTCCACCAAAGGCCCCATCTGATCCACCAGACCTTTGAGAAGGACTAAGGGGTGAAGGGAAAAGGGAAAGGTGGGTTTGGGGCTGGTGTCACCCACTCCCTGTCTGCAGGGAGGGAGGCCGAGGGGATGGGAGGTGTTGGAGAGGGCTGATGGAGACATCTCTGCATGGCTTTGCCCCTTCCCACCTCTCAGCTGCCTCTAACTCCTCAGCCAGTCACCAAAAAGGCTTTGATTTGCATTTCAGAGCTCCCTCACACCCTTCTTCCCCACAAAGCCCAGCAGACCTCATCCTGCCCTCACCACCAAACCACAGCCCCAGGGAGGCCCCATCCACCTCTGCTGCCCCACCACATTCCTTCTTGTCTCCTGCTTTGGCTGCTGCTGACACGTCCAAACGCAAACCAAAAATAAAAATATTAAAAAAAAATAAAGTTCCCCCAAAAAATCTGTTCACTGGCAGGAAACATCAGGCCCAGACACCGGCGTGACACAGCTCATGGTGACCACCAACCTCTCACCAGATAACGTGGCACGTGAAGGCCACCAGAGCTGTTTTCTCTTTCGCCACATGGGAAGGAAAGCAGTGCAAAAGGAAGAGATCTGTCCCAGTGCTCCCAGTGCTCGGCTGGAGGTGCTCCAGCTACACCAGGTTTTATCTGAAAAATGCGTCCCCTCTGGATGGAGGGATGGGCGGGCAGATGGATGGAGAGCGCAGAGGTGGGTTGGGTCAGGAGAGAGATGACCCACAGACAGGCACAATCTCTGCAGGAACATCAGGAAGGGAAACGCAGGGATGGTCTGACAGATGTAGGGCCAGGTTCCATGTTCTGAACCCAACCTCCACCTAGAAAATGGGGTTCAAGGGGCTGGAGAAGAGGATGGAGAACAGGAAGGTCTCTGCCCCCTACACCAGGACCCCCAGCTGGACAAACATCAAAACTAAACCCAAGCTGGAATTCACACCAAAAAGCACTTCAGGGGAGCAGCTTTCCACCCGACCTGGCATCCAAGCAAGATCCCAAGCCCCAGACACAGCTCAAACCACCCACGGGACCTTCAAACCACACTCCCCTTCCTCACCACTCAACAGGGAGTCCTCCGAGCTGACAAAAAAGGGGATCAGGAGACAAAAGAACCATCTTCCATCCTACTTGGGGCTTCTTCCCCTCCTGTCTTAGGGCAACACAGCACAAGTTTGGATGCACAATTGCTTTGCTCAACCATTTATTGAGGGCAGCAGGTTCTGCCTGGTGTTTACAGCAACACGGACAAGGTACATCCGCCCTTGGTGGAGCTGCCACCTCTGGATTGCGAGGAGGAACTACCTTGATTCTCCATGAGGACTTGGATGACCGACTTGGCAGCACTGGACACGGTGGCCGTGACCCTCACGTGGCCAGCAGAGACCACGGCACCTCCTGGCACACACTGAGCTTGACTTGGTGGAACACGGTGCCCTCGTCAGGGCTGGCGGGTTGACTATTCCTCATTAAGAGAGGGAAAACCCTTTCTTTTTGGAGCGTGTCCGAGGAGGGTGCAGGAGCTCGTCTCCATCTCCCAGTCGCTCTCCTTTGTCTCTCTTCTTGCCCTCCCTCCAGGAAAAGCATCCGTGTCCCCGGCCCAAAGCAGGCCATGTCCCTCCGCAGCCTTGTCCCTGTCCCTGCCGGCTCCTCTCCCTCCCATCCAGCCTGGCACCTCTGCTCTGTCTTCCTTGGGAGAGCACGCCTGGCCCTGGCCATGGCTCAGGGGTGGCAGGGGGGGCCAGGAGTCCAGGGGCTCCCGAAGGGACAGGAGAGACAGGCTGTCATCACGGGACAGTTGGTGGCTCTGGGGCTGGGGGGGCTGCCTTTCTGGGGGGTGCAGGGACGACAGGGAGCTGCCAGTGCTGAGGGGTGGCAACGATGGGAGGGAGGGCCGGGGGCCTTGGAGGTCTGGGGGGGACAAGGGGCACATGGAGCTCTCCCTGCTGGGATGGGCTGTTGTTGGCAGGGAGGGCAGGGAGCGCTCCCAGTCACCAGCACAGGCCCGCCATGCAGGGAAAAATGGCCCCGCCGGTGGGTCGGTGTCGGTGCCCGGGGCCTTTCAAACAGCCCGGGGGGGATGGAGCCTCATTGGGGTGTTTCTCGTCGGGATCTTCTCAAATACTCTGGAAATGAGAGAAAAAAAGGGGTTTTTACATCCTTTCTCTAGAAATTCATTAGACCGAGCTTCGTCATTTCCTACTTGTGTGAATTCCTGGTTTGTTTGGCTGCAAAACGACACCGTTCTGGACGTCAGTAGTTAAAGAAGATGAATTGTTGCCGGTTAAAATGTGACAATAATTGGTTGATCACTGCAAATGAGGTGAAATTAAAACTGGAGGCATTTTGCTGGCTGTGAGGGACTGGAGTGTGCAAGCCTCGGGCCACAAAACTCAATGGAACTTGAGTTTGTCCTGGGCAAAAAGGGGAAATCTGAGGCTTTTGCACAAGGAGGGGCCGCTCTGAACCTCACGGCTCCAGGGAAGGTCTCCCCAACTCCAAAAAGACAGATTTTTTGGGTTGCAAGTAAAAGAAAACCTCCAAGAGGTACCTGGGCAAGGGCAATCCTCCAGCTGCCCTCCCCTCTGCCCCCCTCCTCCCCTCCGGGTGTTTTTTTGAGCCCAAAGTAGGCTTTTTGGGAAGAAAAAGGGAGGGCTGACCTTCCGCACTCACCTCAGGGCAAGTTCCAGAGCAGGGAGGTCCCGGGATCCCCGGAGGAGCCACAGGCGCTGTGGGGCTGAAGGTGGTGACGCCCCGGCGTGGGCTTTTCTTTGGGTGTCACACGTGGCCTCTTCTTCTGGTGGCAAATGGCCTGCAAACCAGGGACAAAATACCTTGAAATCTCTCAAAAAGGCAAAAAAATAAGATTTTTTGTGATGATTTAACGCGGCTTATCAGCCCAGGTAAAGTCTGAGCACTAAACAGCCAAAAAACCAATGGGAAAACAGGGTGCAAAGCCACAACTTGCAAGAAAAACTGTATTATTTCTACTGTCCCAAGCGGAAAAGCACTTTCCTCCACAAAATCTATCAAAGGGGCTGAAAAGGTGCAATTCCCACGCACTGAAGCCACATGGCCACCCCATTTCCAACCCATAAGTTAAAAAAAGATGTATTTACACAAACCAAATCCCTGTTTCCTGGCAAGTAACGTTTGAGCAGATGGATTCGTCAAGGGAACAACCCCCCCCAGCAGTTTTTTTACCTTGCCTTCGGCTTTTTCCTCCTCATCCCGGACTCTCTTGGACCTTTTCTGCATGAGGCGAGGTCGGGTGCAGCCGAAGCGCATCTTCTTCTTCTGGCTGTAGTAATATTCGACACACTGGGCCACGGTTTTCGTCTGGATCTATGGGGAGAAATCCAGGGATATTAAATACTCCCTTGTCATTACAAATGAGGGCAAACGATGTCTTGTCCCGCTGGGTTTTTAGAAGGAAGAAGGGTCCTAAGGACAGGATTCCAACGGGGGATTGAAAATAGGGCTTTCTGGGTTAAAAGCGTCCCCGCTAACCAGCTCCGCCCCGCTCCAACGGCTTTACCTCCTTCTGGATGAGGCGAAAATTCTTCTTGTGAACATAAAACGCCTCTTTAAATAACTGCTGTTCCCGCCGGGTCCAGGTGTCTGAGCCTTGGGATAAACAGCCACAGGCAAATTATTAGAAGACGCCATTTCCCTGCCTCAAAAAGCCCCACAAATGGATTAAAACTACTGTTTTCCCCACCCAAACCCCACCTTTTAAAGAATAATTCCAATAGCAAAGGGATCTGTTCTCCTCCCATTTACCTGCGTAATGGTAATCAGCCAAGGGGTGGGATTCGGGTCTCCGGGGGGGCCCAGAGCGCAGCATTTCCAGAGCTTCCTGCCAGATTTAATGGGAGAAAAGGACTTCAAATCCTCTGGCAGAGGAGGAAAAAGGGCAAAAAAAGGAAAAAGAGAAATTCCATTCTCCCGACTGTCCCAGAATCCAAACAAGCTCCAATGGATGCACCGGGACGGGCTCTGTCACCCCACCAGACCTTAACGCTGCCACAGGCAGCACCCGGCGCCTTGAGCAAAGAGATTCCGGCCCCTGGAAGAGCCAACTCAGAGCAACTCCCAGCTCAAACCAGTCACAAAGCGGGTTCTTCAGGGGGAAGCGCTGCTCCCTACCGCAACGTTGCCCCGAGCCTCGTGCAGGCAATGCAGAGCCAGCTCCGCGTTCATCCCTGCCCCGGTTCTGCCGCTGGAAGAGGCCATCTTCAGCAGCTTTGAAACTACAAAGGCAAGAAAAAACACCAACGAGTCAGGTTTTCCTCCAAAAAGGAGAAAAGATGCCACAGGAGATGGATGGGAAATGGAGGAAGGGCAGAAAACAGAACGGAAACCACAAAACGCCCAGAAAAATATCCCATATTCCAACTATTGCCACATGAAGAGCAGCTTTTGGAGTGGGATCTCCAGAGAGAAACTCCTCCCTGGCTGCAGATGAGGTGGGACCGCCAAACCCCCCCCCTTTCTCATGGAAGATGCTCCCAAGAGCACCATCGGTTCTTATTTAGCCACTTTCCTCCCAAAAACGAGCCATCTCCTTCCCTCGAACGCTACGGGGCCAAGACAAGACGGGAGAGAACCCAAACGCCCTATCAAGTAACTGTGAAAAGGTGGAATTTTCCCGATTCCCCAAAGAAAAGGTTTAAGACAAACCTTTCTCCTGCGTCTCGGGGTTGGATTCAATGTCACCCCACGGCTTCCAGACAAGGGAGGCTCGCTCTTCTTCCTCCTGTCCCAAGCAGGATCTGTCCCGCAGGGCAGGGAGCTCTGCCTGAAACTGGTCCCCGACATTGATGCGGCTGAAAGGAGGAAGAGGAGGGTGAGGAAGGCACGTCAGGAACGGATACGGCGCAACAAACGCTTCAAAAGAGGGAAAACGTGATGAGTTGGGGCAAAACCGGTCCCTGTTTCCCACCAAAACATCACTCAGTCTTCCGCCACCAACTTCCAACGCCCCTTCCCACCCCCAGCATTACCCTTCGGCCACTGGAGGCTTTTTCGGCCCCATTGGGCAGGACAATTTGGGGGTTTCCCCCAAAAAAACAGTCCAACTGGTGAGTATCACTCTCCACAGCAGTAGGAAGCTGCCACAGCCACGGCCAGCGAGCGACCACCGCGTCGGAATGTTGTGTGGAACGCGGGAGGCCGGCAACGGGCTGTGATGTCAGCAAAACCAGTGCTTTACTGGGACAGCACTTGGCATTTTTGGGCATTTCTGGCCAAAATGGGGTACCCTCCACCCAAAAACACGCTGTGGAGAAGGGGCCAAGTGACACTCATCCCCAACCCCGGTTCCCTCCTCCCGTTTTCCCAACATTAGTCCTCATTCCAATGGCTCAACGTGGATTTTTGCCTCATCCTCCATCAAAAAAAACAAAAATCCTGGATGTTCTGCCCAAAAAAATCTAACAACACCACACTGGGCATAAAACTCATTCTACAGACCGTCCTTTAATCTTCCTTGCCCTCCTCCTCATCACACACCACTACATCCCCCACAAAATTTCCCTCTTCTCAGGGAAATCATCGCTCTGGAGATGGACCCTCCGGCTACCACTTCACCCCTGCGGCTGCCCCGGGCCAGAAGCCGGGGATTGAGCCATTTGAGGCTTTTCTAGAAGCAAAAGGAGCAAAGCGAAACCCCGGGGGCCATTTCCATCCCTCCTCCCCCAATCCCCAGGGAAAAATCCCCTCCTTCATCTGTTTTCAGCTTTTTTAGGAGGCAAAAGGAGAGCCGGGGCCTGGGGGCTCAAATCCTCGGCTCCCAGGAATGCCAGGTGGTAAAACCAGTCAGCAGAAGCCGAGCCCAGTAGGGAAACTGGGATGAGTGGGCAGCTGCGTCCCGGACATGCCCATGCTTTGGGTCCAACCACCACCTCTTTTTAATGATTGGATTCAGTTTTGAACCCCAAACTCGTACCATAAAAAACAGGTGGTGGCTTTAGGAGGAGCTTCAAATGCTCCCTGTCAACGCCCGGGTTTCCACCGCGGTCATTGATCCCCCAGGAAGGGGGACAATGTTTGAATTTAGGAATTCTCTGGCAGAAAATGGCTCCAAACGGGTGGAGTTGCTCCATTTAACGGCAGCCGGCTGGATTCCTTTCCAGTTCTCCTGAGAACAGGAGCTGGGGAGAAGAAAGCCCCCGCCAGCTTTTGTGTGGCCAGAGAGAGAGCTCAAAGGAATAAAAGTCATTTCCCAAATCGTCTTGAAATCCTTCAAATCTCCTCCTCAAAGCCCAAGGATTTCCCCAGCTTTCCCATCCCCCTTGACACTTCCCACCTCCCCTTTTCTTTTCCTGCAGCTCCAGGTGATTAACGGGGGACGTATTTCCAATCAATTCCTCCCACGGCCCCTGCAACCTTTGCCAAAGTCTCACCAAAACAAAGGTGCCTGCCCTCGGGCATGGCATGGGACAGTGACAGCCTGATGGCACTGCTCACACCGCTGCACGGACCCACTCGCACACGCAAACCCGTGACCAACTGCCTGTACCTGCTGGCGGATCACCAACCCTTGGAGACACGTCCAGCTGTGTACGGAAAGGACGGGTCTGTGTCAGCCGGTCGGTCAGACCACACAGAGATGGCACAATCCCATCCAAAGGCGCCCCAAAGCCACCTCGGGGAGCTCTCCTTGGCTGGTCCACAGGGGCTGCCCAGCCAAGGAGATGTCCCTTAATTATATCGACTGGCAACTTCTATTATCATCAGAACGTTGATCAGACTTGGTCCATCGACCCCAGCTCCAGCATCACCACCCCAACGGGCTCCAGTCTGTGAGACTCGCACAGGCTCAGCTGAGAAAATGATGGCTCCAAAGGAAATGTAGCTCCAGGAGACAGAGCTCCACGGCCTGAGCACAGCACTAACCAGAAGCTTTACTGACTCAACCGCTGCTTTTCTACCCAAACGCTGCTCATCTCCAGGGAGAGAAAGCTGCTTTAGCCACTTCTCCTCCAAAGCCCTCACAGGGCTAAAGCCACACAGTCAGGAGCACCCCTCTGCACAGAGACACAGCCAGCACAAAGGAAACCCTTTGGGAAATCCATCGGGACACCCATTCCAGCAGAAAAGAGAATCCTTACCAGGCTGGTGGCAAAACTCCCCACGTCTCTGGGCCAGGGGGACGTCACCAACGCGTCCGCACCTCTGAGGGTTGGGGTCCACCACAAGGCTGGTTTCCATTCTGTCACATCCTCGGAGCTAAAACTGTCGGCAGGAGCTGCCTCATCCGGGGACTCGGAACCACCCGGGCACCTGACCTGCAGAACACAAATACCTCTCAAGAGACCTTGATGTCCTGCATTAACACACCAGCCCGCTCTTGAGATCACACAACCACACAATGGTCACAGTTGGAAGGCGCCTTAAAGCCCCTCCAGTGCCACCCCCTGCCCTGGGCAGGGACACCTCCCACCACACCAGGCTGCTCCAAGACCCCTCCAACTTGGCCTGGAACCCCTCCAGGGATGGGGCAGCCACAGCTTCTCGGGGAAACCTGGGCCAGGCTCTCACCACCCCCCCAGCAAACCATTTCCTCCCCACATCTCATCTCAATCTCCCCTCTTCCAGTGGCAAACCCTTCCCCCTCCTCCCACGGCTCCCCTCCCTCATCCAGAGTCCCTCCCCAGCTTTCCTGGAGCCCCCCCCTTTAGGGACTGGAAGGGGCACAAAGGTCTCCCCGGAGCCTTCCCTTCTCCAGCCTGAACCCCCCCAACTCTCTGTCCTCACAGCAGAGGGGCTCCAGCAGCCCTCACCCCCTCCCCTCCAGCACTTTTTGGGGGGTGCCTGCGCTCCCTGGCCCCGTGACAGACCCCTCCAGTCACTGGGGTGGGAGGAGGGGGTGCCAGTGTTTTTTAGGTATTTTTTCTCTACAGTGCAGTATAAACGGCTCGGTCGGGGCTGGCGCTTCTCTGTGCACACCGTAGATTGGAAAGGAGGGGGACCCCAAAAAACACACCCTCTCACACCCTAATATCATTCCTTCTCCCACCCCCTCTAAAACCACCCATTCTCCCACCCTCCAACCCCAAAAATCCCTCTTCCAGACCCCATACCCCTAAAAAACACCCCTCTCCCAACCCTGCACCCCAAAAATCTTCTCCCATCACAAACTCCCCTTACCAGCTCCAAAAAACCCAACCCCTAACCCACCCTCTCCCAAACCCCTTCTCCCTAACACCCCCAAAACCACCCTCAACACCCCCCATCCCAAAAGCCCCTCTCCCACCCCAAACCCCAACTCACTTCTGCTGCACAAGCTCTTCCCTCTTCCATCACCAGCTTCTTGATATCCCCAAAAACCTCCTGTCATTCCCGGGGGTCAATAGGGTTAACGAGGGGCAGCACTAACAAGCCCCATCCCCCATTATGTTCTACCCTGGCTGCAGCCAGAGCCGGCAAAGAAATTTCCAGACAGCACCTGGAAAAGGGGGTGTCAATGTGGGGGAGAGGGCCACCAATGGGAAATGGGATATGGGGGGGGGGGGCGGGGGGCGTCTTGGGCGGGAGGCCTCACCATCTTTGGGTGAGTTTCCCTTCGTGAAGATGAAGCTGAGGATGACCATGAGGAGCCCCAGCTTGGCCGTCTGGGTGTCCCTGGGGCCTGAGGGGGGACGGCAGAGGGGTATCACCCCCCTGAATAGGGAGGGGGAAGCTCTAACGGGGTCTGCCTGCCTCCCAAAATATGACCCCTCCCCTTCTGCCCATGCGCTCGTGCCAGCACCGCCCACCCTGGAAAACACCGCTGCCCATTGGCCCGCTCACTGCTCTCATCCTGCCCACCGCCCCCTCTTCAAGCCGCCATTGGGCCAGCGGCTGCACTCGCCCCGCCCCCTCTCTCCTGCGAGGGCTCCCCTCAGGTGGTGAAAAAGGCGGGAAAGGCGCCCCTGCCCCCTTTCCCCTCAGGGCCACAAAATGGCCGCGCCGCTTGGCTTGAACCATTAAAAACAAGATAAAAACTCCCCCAAACCACCCCAAATAGCCAGTTTTACCAAAAGAAGGGATTTAAAGCACCTGTGCTGACCCCGCCCCTCAAAAGGCACCACCAGAGCCCTTCCCTTCCAGAGAGTGACAGGAGGTTTTTGGGGCTATCAAGAAGCTGGTGATGGAAGAGGGAAGAGCTTATGCAGCAGAAGTGAGTTGGGGTTTGAGGTGGGAGAGGGGCTTTTGGGATGGGGGGTGTTGAGGGTGGTTTTGGGGGTGTTAGGGAGAAGGGTTTGGGAGAGGGTGGGTTTGGGGTTGGGTTTTTTGAGCTGGTAAGGGGAGTTTGTGATGGGAGGGGATTTTGGGGTGCAGGGTTGGGAGGAGGGGTGTTCTTTGGGGGTGGGGGGGCTTGGGAGAGGGTTTTTTGGGGGTGGGGGTGGGAGAATGGGGGGTTTTGGGGCTGTCTGGGTTGGGAGAGAGGGGAGTTTGGGGTGGGAGAGGGTTTTTTGGGGGATGGAGGAGTTGGGAGAGGGGTCTTTTTGGGTGAGGAAGTGTGTTTTGGGGTGGGGGGTGAGAGAATTAGTGGTTTTTGGGGTGAGGGGGTTGGGAAAATGGGTGTTTTTGTGGTGCCCCCCCCTTCCCAGTCCCGGGCCGTTTATACTGTACTGTAGAGAAAAAACACCTGAAAACCACTGACAAACACACCTCCCCCCCACCCCACCCCCCCCCCAGACACACACTCACACCCCCACCCCCACACACCCAAACCAAGTGAATTGAGGGGTCTGTCATGGGCCCAGGGGGTGCAAGTACCCCCCAAAAAGTGCTTGAGGGGAGGGGGTCACCACCTCACACACACCCCCTCCTCATCCCCCTCGTAGGTACCTGGAGATCACCCCCATCCCCCTGATGGACCCCCCTGGAAGCCCCCAAAATTAATGCCCCCCACCCCCAATAATGCTTGGGGACGGTGACCAGGGCTTTGGCAAGGGGGGCGGCTGATGTCAACATTCTACGGGGCAAAATGGGGTTCTGGGGGAGGTTCCCCAAAATCTACCACCCCCACAATTTCAGGGGGGTTTAATGAGATCTGTCCCCTCTTTTGGGGGTTTTTTTTTTGGGCTCCTCCCTTACCTGTGGCCGCTCGCGGTGGGTGTTCACTGCCTCCCCCTCGTACCCTGGTTCCCCGGGAGGCAACAGCGTTTGGGGGGGGGTCAGCCCCCTTTTTGGGGGTGTTGTCCCTGTTTTGGGGGGCACACCCGGGGAGGGGACAGTCCCCTTTTTGGGAAGGTTGTCCCCTTTTTTGGGGGCAGACAGGGTGGGCACTGCCATGGGGTGGGGCAACCCCTGGCCACGCCCTCCCTTGAAATGATGGGGGCTGCTGGGGCTGTGGCTTGGCTCAGTTAGCCCCACCCCTTTGTGGGTGTGGTCTTCTCATTTAGCCCCACCCCTTTGTGGGTGTGGCCTTCCAGCTCTTGTGGGTGGGGTTCACTGCCTTAGCCCTGCCTCTTGCAGGAGGCCCTGTGGGCGTGGCTTGTTTCCCCTGGCTCCACCCCTTTGTGTCCCTGTCTCACCTGGGGGTGTGGCTTCCCCCCTTAGCCACACCCCTTCCCTTCAGCTCCACCCTTTCCCCCTTAGCCACGCCCCTCTGTCCCTGCCTGTAGTAGCCCTTGGGGGTGTGGCTTGTTCCCTTAGCACCGCCCCCCAGGGTGTTCCCTATGGGTGTGACCTCCCTTGGCCCCACCCCTTCCCTGTGGCTCCGCCCCTGCCCATAGCCCAGCCCCTCCCTTGTGTGAGTGGTAGGTGTGGCCTCCCTTGGCCCCACCCACTTTTCCCACCCTCACCCTTCTAGGGGTAACTCCCACTGGTGGGCGTGGCCTTGTCCTTTAGCTCCACCTCCTCCCTGAGTCTGTGGGCGTGGCCTGCCAGAGCCCCACTCCCTTCCCCCTAGCCCTGCCCTTCCCTGGGGTGCCTCTGGTGGGTGTGGCCTCCTTTCTTAGCCCCACCCCTTTCTTTAGCCCCACCCCTTCCTGACCTGCCAGCTGGGTGTGGCCTCAGCCCCACCCCTGGCCGCACCCCTCCCACTCCCCTCCCTTTCCCCCCCCCCAGCCTGTCCCTGCTTGGTCCCAGCTCACAGACATGTCCTGCCCCCCCCCGCTGTCCCCGAGGGGAGACCCCCGTGTCCCCCTCGATGCGGGTTGAGCTTCACTTGCTGGGGGGAGGGTGTCTGCATGGGTTTTTTTGGGGGGATGGGCACGAATTTTGGGGGACCCCCCACCTCAAGGTTCTCACCTCGGTGTCGCTTCTGCCCCCCCAGGGTCTCACCTTGATGTTCCCTTCAATGCTGGCGGGGTCGACGCAGATGGATTCCATGCAGAGAACCTGGATGGGGGGAAAACGGGGGTTATCGATGCCCCCCCGCCCCCTGTGCTGTGAGCACCCCCAAAGCAGTGCCACCCCCCCCTTTGCTGTGAGCACCCCCAAAGCAGTGCCACCCCCCCTGTGCTGTGAGCACCCCCAAAGCAGTGTCAACCCCCTGTGCTGTGAAAACCTGTCCCCTTGGGTGTGGGAGCAATCTCCGGCCCTTGGGTGCTCCTTTTGAGCCTGGCCCTGGGGAGAGGGAGAAAGGTGGTTTTGAGGATGAAGTTGCCAAGAGGAAACCAAGCCAGGAGGATGAAACCACCAACGCTGTTTGCAGCTTGATGTCGCCAGGAGACGTTTCCTTCACTCGACGTCTTTCGTTCTATTTCTTGTGGCTTCATTTTTAAAAACTATTTTCAAACTTTCCCTCACAGCAGGGCCAACAACCTTCAATAAGCGAGTTTTGGGGTTTTGCACAGAGCTCAGGGCCCCAAAGCGCTCCCTGCGCTGGACTGTCCCTGTCACCTCGACCTCCTGTCACCGAGAGAGTCCCGCCGGGAGGTGCTGGTGGCGGAAGAGGGTAAAAACCTTCCGTGAAACACCCAGTTCCTCCAGAAACCACGTTTCTGAGCAAGAGTGCCGAGGAAGGCGCTCTGTTCCGAGGAATGACTGTGTTTGTCCTGTCGTTGTCCCCCCGTCCCCTGCCCCGTGGGGTCTCCTTTCCCCCGCACTGGTCAGGCCCTGTTTCTTCCTGGGCTTTGAGGAACATTATCCCTGAAGATGCAGGAGAGACTGAGCCCCTTTTGCCTCTGGGACGGTCCCAGCAGCTCCTCAGCGAGGTGGGATCAGCTCTCCCGCAGTCCTGTGTGATGAGTCTGCCAGTTGTCCTGCTTCTCCACCCTCTGCCCAGAGCCAGAGGGATATGGGCAGGATGGAGGTGGTTCCTCTGACCCTCCTGAAGTTCCACCAGGCCAAGTGCAAGGTGTTGCCTCTTGGTCAGAGCAATGCCGGGTACAAATCCAGGCTGGGTGGAGAATGGCTGGAGAGCAGCCCTGAGGAGAAGGGCTTGGGGGTGTTGGTGGGTGAGAAGCTCCAGAGGAGCCAACAATGTGCGCTGGCAGCCCAGAAAGCCCCCCGCATCCTGGCCCGCATCCCCAGCAGCGTGTCCAGTGCTCTGGGGATCCCCATCAAGAGGGTGGGTGAGATGAGGGGAGCACCCACCTCCCCCCCTCCCCAAGCCTATTGCCCCGATATCCAGGCAATTCCTTCCCCTTTTTCCCCATAGATATCTTGAAGGAAGTCATTTGGGAATACAGAGATGCCTACTGGGAGATGGTCAGCCGGATGGGCAGGACCCTGCAGCAGGTGAGGGGGGAGGCAAAGAGGGGCGTGTGTGGGGTATTTTCTGGGGTTTAAGGCCCCTTGTTAGACTAACCCTTTGTGCCCTGCAGGTCTTTTGGCTGCAGCTGGTGGAGATGGACACCAAACACCACATTGACATCCTCACCAGTGACCTGTCCCCCACCAAAGGGGTGATCCTGTGCTAGTGGGGCCTTTTTTCCCCATGGGGGGGCATTTTGGGAGGCAGGTAGACCCGGTTAGAGCTTCCCCCTCCCTATTCAGGGGGATGATACCCTTCTGCCATCCCCCTCCCGAACCCAGGAACACCCAGACGGCCGAGCTGGGGCTCCTCGTGGTCATCCTCAGCTTCATCTTGACACGCGGAAACAAACCTTACAACTCGCAGAGAGTTATAAAGCAGGTATGTTTATTGCGGCGCCGGGTGCAAGGGGGATTTCTCCTCCAAACTTGCACACTGGTTTGTGAAACAAGCGTCTATTTATGGTGAAAAGCGTACATATTCATTAAGGTGGGCTGGGTTATTCTAATTAATTCTAAGAAAAGGCGTTACTATTCTAATTATTTCTAAGAACTCATTATCATAAATCTCCTCCCCTTGCCGCATGCGCACTGCCGCCTGGTGGTCGTGGGCCGGGGTCTTCTGGAGGAAGGCTCGCAGTCTTCTTCACCGGGTACCTTCACCTTTGTCCCAGAAAGCTTGGGTTGGCCGGATCCCAAACCGCAGAACTAGTCCCGACCAGATGGACACCTTTCCCAGACAGTTGGGTCCCTCCTTAGCATGCAGGCTGCTCCCGCTATCTTATACACAAGGCCATTTCTTTATCTTGGAATGCTGGGCTCCGAGCTTTGTTCTTTCCCAGGCTGTACTAAATTCACACTAACAACCTTTAACCATTCATTTTCTGAATCAATCTTCATGAAGGGCAACTCGCCCAAAGATGGTGAGGCGTCCCCCCCAACTCCCCCCTGCCATATCCCACTTCCCATTGGTGCCCCTCCCCCGAATTGACACCCCCTTTTCCAGGTGCTGTCTGGAAATTTCTTTGCCGGCTCTGGCTGCAGCCAGGGTAGAACATAATGGGGGATGGGGCTTGTTAGTGCTGCTCCTCGTTAACCCTGTGTCCCCCAGGGAGTGACAGGAGGTTTTTGGGGATATCAAGAAGCTGGTGACAGAAGAGGGAAGAGCTTCTGCGTCAGAAGTGAGTTGGGGTTTGGGGTGGGAGAGGGGCTTTTGGGATGGGGGTGCTGAGAGGGAGTTTGGGGGGTTACAGAAAGGTGGAGTTTGGGGTTGGGTTTTTTGAGCTGGTAAGAGGAGTTTGGAATGGGAGGAGATTTTGGGGTGCAGGGTTAGGAAGAGGGATGTTCTTTGGGGGTGGGGGGTTTGGGAGACGGTTTTTTGGGGGTTGGGAGAATATTGGTTTTGGGGTGGGGGGGTGGGAGATGGGGTGACTTAAGGGTGGGAGAGGGTGTGTTTTTTGGGGTCCCCCCCCTTTCCAGCCCATGGTCTGCACAGGGCAGTGCCAGCCCCGACCGGGCTGTTTATACTGCACTGTAGAGAAAAAATACCTAAAAACCACTGCCACCCCCTCCCCCCACCCCAGTGACTGGAGGGGTCTGTCACGGGGCCAGGGAGCGCAGGCACCCCCAAAAAGTGCTGGAGGAGAGGGGGTCAGGGCTGCTGGAGCCCCTCTGCTGTGAGGACAGGCTGAGAGAGTTGGGGGGGTTCAGGCTGGAGAAGGGAACGCTCCAGGGAGACCTTTGTGGCCCTTCCAGTCCCTAAAGGGGCTCCAGGAAAGCTGGGGAGGGACTCTGGATGAGGGAGGGGAGCCGTGGGAGGAGTGGGAAGGGTTTGCCACTGGAAGAGGGGAGATTGAGATGAGATGTGGGGAGGAAATGGTTTGCTGGGGGGGTGGTGAGAGCCTGGCCCAGGTTGCCCCAAGAAGCTGTGGCTGCCCCATCCCTGGAGGGGTTCCAGGCCAGGTTGGAGGGGTCTTGGAGCAGCCTGGTGTGGTGGGAGGTGTCCCTGCCCAGGGCAGGGGGTGGCACTGGAGGGGCTTTAAGGTGCCTTCCAACTGTGACCATTGTGTGGTTGTGTGATCTCAAGAGCGGGCTGGTGTGTTAATGCAGGACATCAAGGTCTCTTGAGAGGTACTTGTGTTCTGCAGGCCAGGTGCCCGGGTGGTTCCGAGTCCCCGGATGAGGCAGCTCCTGCCGACAGTTTTAGCTCCGAGGATGTGACAGAATGGAAACCAGCCTTGTGGTGGACCCCAACCCTCAGAGGTGCGGACGCGTTGGTGACGTCCCCCTGGCCCAGAGACGCGGGGAGTTTTGCCACCAGCCTGGTAAGGATTCTCTTTTCTGCTGGAATGGGTGTCCCGATGGATTTCCCAAAGGGTTTCCTTTCTGCTGGCTGTGTCTCTGTGCAGAGGGGTGCTCCTGACTGTGTGGCTTTAGCCCTGTGAGGGCTTTGGAGGAGAAGTGGCTAAAGCAGCTTTCTCTCCCTGGAGATGAGCAGCGTTTGGGTAGAAAAGCAGCGGTTGAGTCAGTAAAGCTTCTGGTTAGTGCTGCGCTCAGGCCGTGGAGCTCTGTCTCCTGGAGCTACATTTCCTTTGGAGCCATCATTTTCTCAGCTGAGCCTGTGCGAGTCTCACAGACTGGAGCCCGTTGGGGTGGTGATGCTGGAGCTGGGGTCCATGGACCAAGTCTGATCAACCTTCTGATGATAATAGAAGTTGCCAATGGATATAATGGGATTGTGCCATCTCTGTGCGGTCTGACCGACCGGCTGACACAGACCCGTCCTTTCCGTACACAGCTGGACGTGTCTCCAAGGGTTGGTGATCCGCCAGCAGGTACAGGCAGTTGGTCACGGGTTTGCGTGTGCGAGTGGGTCTGTGCAGCGGTGTGAGCAGTGCCATCAGGCTGTCACTGTCCCATGCCGTGCCCGAGGGCAGGAGCGTCTGGCACCCTGCCATGTCATGGAAGATGGTGTGACCCAGGGGTGGGTGACATCCTGGGAGTGTGACCCAGAGGAAGGTGACAGAGCCCAGACTGCCCCCAACCCATACCCAGGGTGACCCCAGAGCCTCCTGCGAGGCCAGAGCAGGCTTTCCCTCGGGGATGGAGGCTCCTTCAGCCCAAAACCTGGCCCTGGGGTGGTCCCGCTGCCTCCTGCGATGGCGGGAGCAGTGATTGCCCCATGGAGAACCCCCAAACTCCCCCAAAGCCCACTCCTGGGCAGCCTTTCCCTCCTTCTTCCTGCCCCTCGGCCTCTCCCAGGGTGGGGGAAATGCTTCTGCCCCTTCTCTTTCTGCATCTTTCCATGAAAAGACCCTCTTCCCTCCCCAGAGCCTGCCTGGGGGGGCCCGGCAGCTCCTGGCCTGGGGTTTTAACCAGAAATGGGGATTTCTTCTCCCATGAGGTACCTTTTATCTGGGGCTGGTTGTGGTAGGGCTTGGGGTTTGCTCAGCAACGCCAAATCTTCCTTCCTTTCCCCTTTTTAACGTTTCCTTTCAGAGGCTCGTTGCCCTCCCGCCCTCCAGTTCTGCTCCAGGTCTAATTAAGCCCCGTTTCATTGGCTTTAATTGGTGGTTGAGGGGCACGGAGCAGCTCCCCTCCAGCGCCGAGAGTGAAGCAATGGAGAAAGGATTCAGCAGGGATTTCAGAGAAGAATTTGCCAAGTTGGGGTGTCTTTGACTTGGCTGATGGCAGAAAACCCCCTCCTGCCCTTGTTTGTGCCCAGAAACTGTGGCTGGAGGCAGCAGGAGATGGAAATTGTCCCTCAAAAGCCCGAGATGCTTTTGGGGGGAGGTGAGGGTGGGTCCCATCTCGGTCCCGGTGACGACAGCAGCTGGGAAGCAGGTGGGTGGTTATTTTTTGTGCTTTGAGTGTACTTAGGCAAAAGGCCTTTGTTTTGGTGAGACTTTGGCAAAGGTTGCAGGGGCCGTGGGAGGAATTGATTGGAAATACGTCCCCCGTTAATCACCTGGAGCTGCAGGAAAAGAAAAGGGGAGGTGGGAAGTGTCAAGGGGGATGGGAAAGCTGGGGAAATCCTTGGGCTTTGAGGAGGAGATTTGAAGGATTTCAAGACGATTTGGGAAATGACTTTTATTCCTTTGAGCTCTCTCTCTGGCCACACAAAAGCTGGCGGGGGGCTTTCTTCTCTCCAGCTCTTGTTCTCAGGAGAACTGGAAAGGAATCCAGCTGGCTGTCCTTAAATGGAGCAACTCCACCCGTTTGGAGCCATTTTCTGCCAGAGAATTCCTAAATTCAAACATTGTCCCCCTTCCTGGGGGATCAATGACCGCGGTGGAAACCCGGGCGTTGACAGGGAGCAGTTGGAGCTCCTCCTAAAGCCACCGCCTGGTTTTTATGGTACGAGTTTGGGGTTCAAAACTGAATCCAAGCATTAAAAAGAGGTGGTGGTTGGACCCAAACCATGGGCATGTCCAGGGCGCAGCCTCCCACTCCATCCCAGTTTCCCTACTGGGCTCGGCTTCTGCTGACTGGTTTTACCACCTGGAATTCCTGGGAGCCGAGGAGTTGAGCCCACAGGCCCCGGCTCTGCTTTTGCCTCCTAAAAAAGCTGAAAACAGATGAAGGAGGGGATTTTTCCCTGGGGACTGGCGGAGGAGGGATGGAAATGGCCCCCAGGGTTTCGCTTTGCTCCTTTTGCTTCTAGAAAAGCCCCAAATGGCTCAATCCCCGCCTTCTGCCCCGGGGCAGACACAGGGGTGAAGTGGTAGCCGGAGGGTCCATCTCCAGAGCGATGATTTCCCTGAGAAGGGGGAAATTTTGTGGGGGATGGAGTGGTGTGTGAGGAGGAGGAGGGCAAGGAAGGTTAAAGGAGGGTCTGTAGAATGAGATTTATCCCCAGTGTGGTTTTGTTAGATTTTTTTCGGCAGAACACCCAGGATTTGGGGTTTTTTTTTGATGGAGGATGAGGCAAAAATCCACGTTCAGCCATTGGAATGAGGACTAATGTTGGGAAAACGAAAGGAGGGAACTGGGGATGGGGGTGGGTGTCGCTCGGCCCCTTCTCCACAGCGTGTTTTTGGGTGGAGGGTCCCCCATATGGGCCAGAAACCCCCCCAAACGCCCAGTGCTGTCCCAGTAAAGCACTGGTTTTGCTGACATCACAGCCCATTGCCGGCCTCCCGCGTTCCACACAACATTCCGAGGCGGTGGTCGCTCGCTGGCCGTGGCTGTGGCAGCTTCCTACTGCTGTGGAGAGTGATACTCACCAGTTGCACTGTTTTTTGGGGGAAACCCCACAGCTTTTCCTTGCGGATGGGGCCGGAAAAGCCTCCAGTGGCCGAAGGGTAACTCTGGGGGTGGGAAGGGGCGGTGGAAGTTGGTGGCGGAAGGCTGAGTGATGTTTTGCTGGGAAACGGGGACCGGTTTTGCCCCACCTCATCACGTTTTCCCTCTTTTGAAGCGTTTGTTGCGCCGTATCCATTCCTGACGTGCCTTCCTCCCCCTCCTCTTCCTCCCCCTTTCAGCCGCATCAATGTTGGGGACCAGTTCCAAGCGGAGCTCCCTGCCCTGCGGGACAGATCCTGCTTGGGACAGGAGGAAGAAGACCGAGCCTCCCTTGTCTGGAAGCCCTGGGGTGACATTGAATCCAACCCCGAGACGCAGGAGAAAGGTTTGTCTTAAAACTTTTCTTTGGGGAATCGGGAAAATTCCACCTTTTCACAGTTACTTGATAGGGCGTTTGGGTTCTCTCCCGTCTTGTCTTGGCCGCGTAGCGTTCGAGGGAAGGAGATGGCTCGTTTTTGGGAGGAAAGTGGCTAAATAAGAACCGATGGTGGTCTCGGGAGCATCTTCCATGAGAAAGTGGGGGGGGTTTGCGGTCCCACCTCATCTGCAGCCAGGGAGGAGTTTCTCTCTGGAGATCCCACTCCAAAAGCTGCTCTTCATGTGGAAGTAGTTGGAATATGGGACTTTTTTTTCTGGGCGTTTTGTGGTTTCCGTTCTGTTTTCTGCCCTTCCTCCATTTCCCATCCATCTCCTGTGGCATCTTTTCTCCTTTTTGGAGGAAAACCTGACTCGTTGGTGTTTTTTCTTGCCTTTGTAGTTTCAAAGCTGCTGAAGATGGCCTCTTCCAGCGGCAGAGCCGGGGCAGGGCTGAACGCGGAGCTGGCTCTGCATTGCCTGCACGAGGCTCGGGGCAACGTTGCGGTAGGGAGCAGCGCTTCCCCCTGAAGAACCCGCTTTGTGACTGGTTTGAGCTGGGAGTTGCTCTGAGTTGGCTCTTCCAGGGGCCGGAATCTCTTTGCTCAAGGCGCCGGGTGCTGCCTGTGGCGGCGTTAAGGTCTGGTGGGGTGACAGAGCCCGTCCCGGTGCATCCATTGGAGCTTGTTTGGATTCTGGGACAGTTGGGAGAATGGAATTTCCCTTTTTCCTTTTTTTGCCCCTTTTCCTCCTCTGCCGGAGGAATTGAAGTCTTTTTTTCCCATTAAATCTGGCAGGAAGCTCTGGAAATGCTGCGCTCTGGGCCCCCCCGGAGACCCGAATGCCACCCCTTGGCTGATTACCATTACGCAGGTAAATGGGAGGAGAACAGATCCCTTGGCTTTGGGATTTATCCTTTAAAATGTGAGTTTTGGGTGGGGAAAACAGTAGTTTTAATCCATTTCTGGGGCTTTTTGAGGCAGGGAAATGCCTCTTGTAATAATTTGCCTGTGGCTGTTTATCCCAAGGCTCAGACACTTGGACCCAGCAGGAACAGCAGCTCTTTAAAGAGGCTTTTTACATACATAAGAAGAATTTTCGCCTCATCCAGAAGGAGGTAAAGCCGTTGGACCGGGGCGGAGCTGGTTAGCGGGGACGCTTTTAACCCAGAAAGCCCTATTTTCAATCCCATGTTGGAATCCTGTCCTTAGGACCCTTCTTCCTTCTAAAAACCCAGCGGGACAAGACATCGTTTGCCCTCATTTATAATGACAAGGGAGTATTTAATATCCCTGGATTTCTCCCCATAGATCCAGACAAAAACCGTGGCCCAGTGCGTTGAATATTACTACAGCCACAAGAAGAAGATGCGTTTTGGCTGCACCCGACCTCGCCTCATGCAGAAAAGGGTCAAGAGAGTCCGGGATGAGGAGGAAAAAGCCGAAGGCGAGGTAAAAAAACTGCTGGGGGGGTTTGTTCCCTCGACGAATCCATCTGCTCAAACGTTCCTTGCCAGGAAACGGGGATTTGGTTCGCAGGAATAGATATTTATTTTAATTTTTTGTGGGTGGGGGAGCAAGGTCGCTGTGTGGCTTCAGTGCGTGGGAATTGCACCTTTTCAGCCCCTTTGATAGATTTTGTGGAGGAAAGTGCTTTTCCGCTTGGGTCAGTAGAAATAATATATTTTTTCTTCCAAGTTGTGGCTTTGCACCCCGTTTTTCCCATTGGTTTTTTGGCTGTTTAGTGCTCAGACATTACCTGGGCTGATAAGCCGCGTGAAATCCATGGCCAAAAAATCTTATTTTTCTGCCTTTTTGAGACATTTCAAGTTAGTTTTTGCCCATTTTTCAGGCCATTTGCAACCAGAAGAAGAGGCCGCGTTTTATGACCAAAGACAAGCCCACGCCGGGGCATCACCAACTTAAGCCCCACAGTGCCTGCGGCTCCTCTGGGGATCCCGGGACCTCCCTGTGCTGGGACTTGCCCTGAGGTGAGTGCAGAAGGTCAGCCCTCCCTTTTTCTTCCCCAAATGCCTCCTTTGAGCTCAAAAAACCTACGGGTGTGGGGGGCAGAGGGGGAAGGCAGCTGGAGGATTGCCCTTGCTGGATTGCCCTTGCCCCAGGGCTGCTTGGTGGCTTCATTTGATTTTCAACCCAAATGAATCTGTCTTTTTGGAGTCAGGGAGACCTTCCCCGGAGCCGTGAGGTTCAGAGCGGCCCCTCCTTGTGCAAACCCCTCATTTCCCCTTTTTGCCCAGGACAGACTCAAGTTCCGTTGAGTTTTGTGTCCCGAGGCTTGCCCACTCCAGTCCCTCACAGCCAGCAAAATGCCTCCAGTTTTAATTTCACCTCATTTGAAGTGATCGCCCAATTAATTCTCCTATTTTAACCCCCAAAAATCCATCTTCTTTAACCACTGACGTCCAGAATGGTATAATTTCGCAGCCAAACAGACCAGCAATTCACACGAGTAGGAAATAACAAAGCTCGATCTAAAGGATTTCTAAAAAAGGATTTAAAAATCCCTTTCTTCTTCATTTCCAGATTGTTTGAGAAGATCCTCATGAGAAACACCCCCATGAGGACAAGTCCCACCAGACCACCAGAAAGTCCCACCTGAGGCTCCATCCCCCCCGGGCTGTTTGAAAGGCCCCGGGCACCGACACCGACCCACCGGCGGGGCCATTTTTCCCTGCATGGCGGGCCTGTGCTGGTGACTGGGAGCGCTCCCTGCCCTCCCTGCCAACAACAGCCCATCCCAGCAGGGAGAGCTCCATGTGCCCCTTGTCCCCCCCAGACCTCCAAGGCCCCCGGCCCTCCCTCCCATCGTTGCCACCCCTCAGCACTGGCAGCTCCCTGTCGTCCCTGCACCCCCCAGAAAGGCAGCCCCCCCAGCCCCAGAGCCACCAACTGTCCCGTGATGACAGCCTGTCTCTCCTGTCCCTTCGGGAGCCCCTGGACTCCTGGCCCCCCCTGCCACCCCTGAGCCATGGCCAGGGCCAGGCGTGCTCTCCCAAGGAAGACAGAGCAGAGGTGCCAGGCTGGATGGGAGGGAGAGGAGCCGGCAGGGACAGGGACAAGGCTGCGGAGGGACATGGCCTGCTTTGGGCCGGGGACACAGATGCTTCTCCTGGAGGGAGGGCAAGAAGAGAGACAAAGGAGAGCGACTGGGAGATGGAGATGAGCTCCTGCACCCTCCTTGCACACCTGCCAAAAATAAAGGGTTTTCTTTCTCTTCATTTATTTACTTCCAAAAGTAAAGGGTTTTGTCTCCATTTTTTACATTTTGTTGGTGATGTCACCTTCCCAGCCCCAGGATCCCACTGGGTCTCACAGAGACTTACCAATTTGTTAACTCCATGACCCATTTTTGGGCCTGTGGGGTGGCCCTGGTGAATGAGCCTTTCATCACAAGGGAGATGCTCCAATCCTTGAATCATCCTCGTTGCCCTTCGCTGGACTCTTTCCAGTAGTTCCCTGCCCCTCTTGAATTGGGGAGCCCAGAACTGGATGCAGTATTCCAGTTGTGGCCTCACCAGTGCAGAGTAGAGGGGGAGAATGACGTCCCTCCACCTACTGGCCACACTCTTCCCTATGCAGCCCAGGATTCCGTTGGCCTTCCTGGCCACAAGAGCACACTGCTTGCTCATTGTCATTTTGCTGTCTCCCAGGACCCTCAGATCTTTCTCTTTGGAGCTTGTCTCCAGCAGGTCCACACCCAACCTGTATTGGTGTCTGACATTCTTCTTCCCCAGGTGCAGGACCCTACACTTTTCCCTGTTGAACCTCATGAGGTTCTTCCTTGCCCAGCTCTCCAGCCTGTCCAGGTCTTGCTGGATGGCAGCATGGCCCTCCGGCATGTCAGCCACCCCTCCCAGTTTGGTATCATCAGCAAGCTTGCTGAGGATACGCTCCGTCCCCTCGTCCAGGTCGCTGATGAGTATGTTGAACAGGACTGGACCAAGTATTGACCCCTGGGGGACACCACTGGTTAGAAGCCTCCAGCTTGAACCTGCTCCATTAATCATTACCCTTTGGGTCCTGTCACACAGCCAGTTCTCAATCCACCTCACTGTCCCCTCATCCAGCCCACGCTTCCTTAGTTTCCCAACGAGGATGTTACGGGAGACAGTGTCAAAAGCCTTGCTGAAGTCAAGGTAGATGACATCTGCTGCCCTCCCCTCATCCAGCCAACCAGTTACAGCATCGTAGAAAGCTATCAGATTGGTCAAACGTGATTTACCCTTGGTAAACCCATGTTGCCCACTTCCAATAACCCCCTGCTCTTCAACTTGTTTGGAGAAGACATCTAGAATGAGTCTCTCCATTACCTTCCCAGGGATGGAGGTGAGACTAAGTGGTCTGTAGTTCCCAGTGTCCTCCTTCTTTCCCTTTTTGAAGACTGGAGTGATGTTGGCCTTCCTCCAGTCTTCAGGCACCTCTCCTGTTCTCCATGACCTTTCAAAGATGATAGAGAGTGGCCCAGCGATAACATCTGCCAGCTCTCTCAGCACTTGGAAGTGTCAGCAGCAGCCAAAGCCGGAGACAAGAAGGAATGTGGTGGGGCAGCAGAGGTGGACGGGGCCTCCCTGGGGCTGTGGTTCGGTGGTGAGGGCAGGATGAGGTCTGCTGGGAAGCGAATAAGGGAATGTTTTTAACAGGAGTTAATGTACGACATGGGAAGAGGTCAAAAGGCTGTGCTGTGCTTGGTGTCTGAGGACCTGGAGCTCTGGAAGGAAAGGGTGTGGGATGTGGCCCGGTGGCTGGGGTTGTTGGAAGTGTGAGGAGGCGCCCTGAAGCCCAGCTCCCCTGGGGAGGTTGGGAGCCCGAGTGCTGTGGGAATGGGGTGATTCCAGGTCCCTGTGCTGAGGCTGCAGCCGAGAGCGAGGAGCCGGGCGCCCCCAGGCACTGGCTCTTCAGCAGCTCTTCCCCTTGTTGTGGGGAGCGTTTGGGGCAGCACCGGTTGGTATTTTCACCCGTAGAAGACAGAGCAAATCCCGTTTCTCATTGTTGAGAGCAATGGGGGTAGTGGGAATGGCTGGGAGGGAACCGACGAGCTGCCCTGTGTGTTAATAACCCCTTCCTGGGCTTCCTCCCTCTCTTCCCAGGTTCAGGAACATTCCTCACATGTCCTTTGATGACACGGCCAGGGAACCGGAGCAGACGTTCAGCCTGAACCGGGGTCCGACGGGGGAGCTGGAGTACCCCACCAAGTACGATGCCGACCCACGGGCCGGGGGGGGTGTAGGGGGCTGCTCCTCCCGAGCGCAGGCGCCGCACTCCATCCAGCTGCTGGCGAGGTGCCCGCTGTTAGGAAATCGTTAGCAGAGGGCAGTTCCTTCCCTGGCATCTCAAAGGTGCCCCAGAGCAGGATTTGCCTCCCCGTCTCCCTCCTGCCCTTGTCGGGTGAGAGCTCTGCTCTGACACCCATCTCCCCGGAGCCGCGGGGGTTCCTGTGCCTGCAGCCCAGAGCTTTTTGGGGTGCAGAATGTTGAATCCCCTGCTCCTGGCCCCAGTGACAGCTCGTCGCTGGCCACAGGAGTGAGGGAAGCTGCTCCTCCTGCTCCCTGGGCCATTTGCGCTGGGAGGAGGGGGCAAGGCAGCGGGGTGGCAGCCTGGACACACAGCTCCGGTTCATAAAACACACCGTTACTGTTGGGATCAGTGTTTCGCTCTTCCAAAGCAAACCAGAAGGACTTTGGTCATGGCAACGAACTCCTAAATATAATGGCGATGGGGCAGTGGTTTCTGGTGAACAGAAGCTCTGGAGAGGCTGCCTGAGGTGCCCGTCGCGCTGGACGTTCTTGGGGTAAGAGCTGTGAAATCTCTGCCGCTTCCCGGGTGTCTCTCAAGTCCCGGGATAAGTCTTTGCCCCGGCAAAGCTGCCTCCCCGGGAATGGGGCCTGTTCCCTCGGCCGCCTGCTCCAGCCCCGTCTCACAGGCGCGATTGTGATGCGGTTCTAGAGATAAAAGGCAGCGCCAAGGAGCATGTCAGGGGGAAGCCTCGGAGGACACTCGCTCGTCCTCAGCTCCTCACCAAGCTTCACCCTTGACCGAGACCTGAGAGTCGGAGCCATTCCTGACGCTAACGGAATCGGCATTACATTATTAGAATTATTATTAGAACTAATATTAGTTTAGATTATTAGTTTAATATCTTATTAGATTATTAGTTTACTAGCTTGATAGTTTATTAGTTATTAGAAGTAATAATCCTGACGATTATTAGTGAAGTCTTCTGTCATCGAACTTACCCGCGGTCATGGTAAATACTAACTTGGGTTATGGCTACAAACAATTAATGTTTGTCTAAGGCAGAGTTAACTCATCTTTGATTTACAGAACGCTAGTAAACGCTACAATGGCTGCTGAAAACATAATTTATGATTTGGGGTATCTTTGCCGTTAGATCGAGGGGGTTTATTTCTACCTGGCGGGGACGGGCAGGGGGTTAACTTTATTCACCCTGTGGGAAGTTGAGCAGAGGTGAGGATGCCGCGTGTCTTGCCAAGATGAACTGACGTCCGGGCTCTCTCCTGAAGGAGACGCCTCTTGGGAACGCTGTGACGGAGCCGGACGCAGACTTTGAGGCGAATTTCCAGGCTGCGTGGCAGAAGCTGGAGCGGCTGTGCCAAGAGGCACTGAGGTGAGTGAAGCTGGTTGGTGATCTTGATGGAGAAGCTTTGTTCTGGTTTTGCCGTGGGGAGGAGAAACTTCTCTGACCGGAGGTAATAAAAGGGGAGGCTCTGGGAAGGCTCGTGAGACAAGCGTGCTGACTCTGGATGGGGTTTGTGCCTCGCTTTGGCAGAAATTCCTGCCTCTGCTGGCCACGGAGCGTTGGGCTGCTGGTGGCCGCAGTTTTGGGTGAATGTAGGGACCGACTGCCAAGAATCTGCGGTTTGATGAAGCAATTAACAGCTTTCAAAGGCCTTTCAAGGCCAGCAAAGGGCCTTTAATAAAGCAAGAGATGCAATCTGCTTGCTGCCCATGTTTTAATCTAACGATTTTGGGGTTTTTATCCCTTCAGAGAAAACAAACAAGCTGAGAAGGAAAAAAGTCGGGACTCTGAAAGAGGCAAAGTGGAAAAGACCAAGCTGAGCCTGGAGACGTCACAGAGGAAGCGCAAATACACCGACGCGTCCAAAAAATCAACGGGCTTTTCCTCCATTCTGGGGGAGGATGAAGAGGAAGAGGACTTTAAACCCCCCACCATGTCCTTTGAGGAGTACCTCACCTATGACCAGCCCCAGAAAAAGAAAAAGAAGCGAGCGGTCAAAGCCTCTGTGTCGGCTGGGGAGGAAGAGCAACGGCACAGCGCCCATTTGCTGTGCCACCCCAGCGTCGACAGCTCCTGCTCCAGTCACCAAAGCCCCAGCCGCAAGCGCAGCAATGAGAAAAGGACAGAGCAGGAGCCACCAGAGGCTCCTAAACCAAAGAGGGTAAGGTTCTGAAGGGTCTGCAAGTGAACCAAGGATGTGGGACCAGCTGCTCTCGGTCCTCTGCCCTCTGGGGCTTCTTTGTTTTCCCCTTAGAGGTGCTGGCTCTGTAAAACCTTGCCTGCCGAGTCTTGTTGCTCAACTTTGAAACGCTTTCCCCTTCAGAAAGCGTTTTTATAATCTTAGCAGCCTTTTACGATGCTGAAAAGGTGCCTCATATCCATGTTACGGGTATGTAACTTGCATGACCATCGTCTCTTTCCAGATACTTCTCGATGTGGACATAAAGCTCCCGGAGATCCCCCTGCCGCCGCTCCAGGCCAGCTGCAGCCCTCTTCCTGCTGCTGAGTCCGTTCCCTGCTCCCAGAAGAAAAGGAGAGGTATGTTGGGCAGGCAAATTGGGCTGAAATGGGCTGCAGCCACTCTTTGTGAGAGGGAGTGGATGGTGGCTGCGTTCAAATCTTCCCGTTGGCGTCTGCTCTCCCGCCTCTTGGTGCCCAGAGCCCGGGTTTCAGCCAAGCGGCGGCTTCTCTCCCACGTGCTCTGGCAGAAATGAGGACGAGCCTTCTGGAGGCTCGGGCTTTGGCCTTGCCCTTCCTGAACCGGGTTGTGGGTCTCAGAGAGAAGCCTCGGCCCTTGGCGTTGCTTCTGGGGGACTCTGATTTGTGTCTCCTGTGCCATTCCTCAGGCTGGGCTCTTCTTTGCTCTGTTCCCTTCTTACCCCGAGTCTTCCACTTCACAGCGGTTTACTCAGCAGCTGAAGAGATCGAAGGGGGCTTCACAGGCCGCCGGCTGTATTCAAAGACGCCCGTGTTTTCAGGCCTTAAAACTGCCCGAGTCCCAAGGACTCCTTCTCAGCTGTGTGTCCCAGTCGTCACCAACAGCATTGACTGTAAGTACCGTTCCTCAAGCACTGGAAATAGTGGTAAATGGAGCCCTGCGCAGGCACTTGGAGACACTGGTGCCTGATGACCCACCAGAGCTACGGCACCCATGGTTCCTTTCTCCTTCCCCTCCTCTTGTGCAGCGGCTGCAGCGGTTTCCACTGCATTCAAGGAGTCGAGCCTTTTTCCTTGGTGAGGAAGGGGCAGGATAAATGCTCTGCATCTTGCTTCTCTCTAGCGATCTGTGAAGCGGGTGGTGTCCCTGGGCTGGAGCCAGCGTTGGACAGATGCACTGTCCGAGAGCAGCTTTGTGGCGCCGAGGAACGTCACCATGTGAGTGCCTGGGCCTGGGGAAGGGCTGGTGACACGCAGGAGGGACCTTCTGTCCTCATCTGCGATAGATGAATAGTCAAGCACAGCGCCCTTTGCAGCCAGAGGTGGCTTTTGCTAGTCCGGAGTTCCTGGAGTCGGCATCTGCCCCTCTCTTGCTGCACGTTGCTCCCAAAGCTGCCTTGCCCTCGCTGCTGTTCCAGTGCCGCTGGCGCCAGCCTGTGCTGAGGGAGAGGGGAGTGAAGGTGTCCGGGGGGATCCCAGCTCACGGGTGGGTTTGTTTCAGGTCCTCATTGAAGATACAGAACGGCTCTGGCGCAACCGATGTCTCCGAGACTTCAAGAACGAGGAGCCCAAAGAGTCCGAGTCCTGGCGGGAGATGTACCTCCGCCTCCAGGAGGCACGGGAGCAGCGGCTGCTCAAGTTAGCCCAGAAGATCGGCTCAGCTCAGGCCAACAAAGGTAAGGAAGGGCTGAACGATGGGAGAGGGCTCTGGGAATGCTGCCGAGGGGACGTCTTTGTGTGGGGAAAGTCTTCCCGAGTGGCTGGTTTAACTCCGGTCCAATTTAGGAGCTGCTTAACTCTCTGTTCTCTACTAAGACAGGAACTGAGGAGCCCCATTTATCATCAGCTGCATCTCAGCAATGTTTCCCTTTGGCCTCCTACAGGTCAAGCAGCCAAAACCATGCTTCTGGCCTCCCCACCAAAGGCCCCTCAGGACGTACGACGGAGACAGGAGATGTTTGGGACTGGAGGAGCTCTTGTGCCAGAGAAGAGCAAGTGAGTGTTTCTCAAGGAGCGCTTGCTGTTCAGGGCCTCTTCTCCTCGGCATTCCTGCAGGCGCCGTGTCCTGGCAGGAAGGGACACCGTGTCCTCGGGAGGCCCTTTTCCAGGGAAACCTGTAACTGTAATGGCCTCTGTCTTGCTGGGAAGCCTGGAGGTCCTGGTCCCTGCTGGTGCCGTGTGGTCTCAGCCATGCTGCTGTTAACACACATGGCTTGTACCTGAAGAATTGCATCAAACCACAGAGAATCCTTTCCTGAAACGCCTGTCCCGTCTCTTTTTCAGAACAAAACCAGTCCTGTGCGCATCCACCAAAAGCCACCCTCGTGTGAGCAAGAAGTCCTGTGACGGGCCCAGCACCAGCAGTGCCTGCTTTGTCCCATCCTCAGCCAGCACCTTCTCCTCCTGGGACCCCAGGAAACCACCAGCGAAGAGTAAGTACAAACCCCGGAACGTCCCTGAGTCTCCCTGAGCTCCTCCTTCACAAACGCAGGAATCTGCTGCTTCTGCCGGCTCTGCAGGAGGGGGGATGTTGGTGGCCTCTCTCCTCTCCCCAAGGAGAGGATAAAGGCTGTTCCAACGCTCACGCCTGCCTTGGGTCTGCTTTGCCAGGGCTGCAGCTTGGAACTGCTCTCTGCTCCCCTCCTCTGTGGCTGCTGCTTTCATGGGAGGGGCTTTGGGGTTGATTTGTGTTTTCTTTTTTCTTTCTCTGTTGCAGAAATTGCACCCTTGATGGCACAGTCTAAGACTTCAAAAAGAGGTGCTCTCAGAGATAAGCTGCAGCCCAGACCCGGGACTTCCCCTCTTGGGGACGCGTGGCACTGATGGAGGAGAAGGTCCCCCAAAAGCCCTTTTCTTTGGACTCTCGGGAGGCTGCAGCTTTGTCATCTGTCAAAAGAAGGGTGTACAGCATCTCCCGAGAACATGTCAAGTCTTCGCACCAGCGGAGAGTGGAAGATCCTGAGAATATTGACTTTTTAACCTCTTAATAAATTATAAGATGGTTTTACTTGATATTTTGCCCCATATCTCCTCCCGTAGTCTCCCCCCTCGCAATGCAGTACGAGGGCCGGCCTCTCTGTGCCTGGAGCTGGCAGGAATCCCTGTGTCTGAGTGGACACTGGGTCTCGCAGGACTCTTTCCTCGTGAGCTGGTACCTGGACTCTCTGGGACGGGTCGGACCGGTGGCCCGTCTGCTCATCGATCCTTTGGCAAGTGCATCACGTCCCGAGGCTTTGCTCTCTCCTCGTGTACGTTCATGAAATCTCGTCTCTCGCCCTTCTCTCTGCTGTTACCGTAGATCTCGTACAGATGCTTACGTTGCTGTGCAGGGATGGCAAGAGCCAGTGGGGACTTGTTCTCTGCTCCTGTTGTCTTCTGCTGGCTACCGGAAGAAAACTCTGAGGGGTTTTGGGAGAAATCTTACTGTGCAGCAAGTCAGATTTTGACTTTTTTGGAGAGGGGACTTTGTCTGCCTCTGTTGTTCAAAGCACTTTTTAAGTATCAATGGTTTGGAGGTTCTCGCGGGGGAGCAAAGCTTCCCTGTACCCTTGACTGATGAATGGCGCGTCTCTATTGGGGAAGGTCGTCCCCTTTGACCCAGCGTGCGTTTTTGGGAGGGACGCCCATGGAGTGGAGAGGAGACACCCCCCTCGCCAGCCAGACCAGCCGAATCAACCCTGGCGATCCACGGGGTGACAGATGTCGCAGCCAGATCACCCTCGCATCCAAAGGTTGGGCCAGTGACCCTTGAGGTCCCTTCCAACCTGGTATCTGGGACTCTACGATATCAACGAAGGCATCGGTTTGCCTCTTTAGGTGGAAAGAAGGAACCCTTTTCTCTCGTTTTCTGTGTGGAACCGGGAAGGATTTCTTTCCAGTTTGGAAGCTGGTGCTTAAATCGTGTCTCTTCCCTGTACGTTTTCCTCTGCCCCCTCTTTGGAAGAAGGAAGGGTTTGAGTCTTTGAATCTGAAGCCACTTGACCGGGGTTGGGGGGAAGTAAGGATCCTTCTGCAGCCTGCTAACCCCGCTGCAGGCTGGATTCCAGGCAGCAGAGCCAGCGTCTCAATCAAACGGCACCTTCTCTTTGAAACCAGCGCCCCGTTTCTCTCGAGAAGAGGCAGCACGTAGCTACGCTCAGCCCTGTACCAGTTACGGTTTCTTTTTCCTCCTGGCACCCTGGAAGGACGGAGGAGCTGCAGAGTGACGCTGGTTTCTCCCACGCTGCGCCCCCTCGCTGGGTGCTGGGACACCCAACGGTGTCAGAATCGCAAGGTGCTGCCCCTGGGTCAGAGCAATGCCGGGTACATGTAGTACCTGAGGGGGGGCTACAGGAAGGCTGGGGAGGGTCTGTTTACAAAGGCCGGCAGTGACAGGACGAGGGGCAATGGTTTTAAGTTGGAGAAGGGGAGATTTAGATTGGATATCAGGAAAAAGTTCTCTACCATGAGGGTGGTGGAGCACTGGAACAGGTTGCCCAGGGAGGTGGTTGAGGCCCCTTCCCTGGAGACATTCAAGGTGAGGCTCGACGGGGCCCTGGGCAACCTGGTCTAGTTGGGGGTGTCCCTGCTGACTGCGGGGAGGTCGGACTAGATGACCTTTGGAGGTCCCTTCCGGCCTGGACCAATCTATGAATCTATTATGTGTACGTTAGATCTCTTTCAGATTCACCTTTAAAGCCGAAATAGGAAGGTCCGTTCCAGGTGCTGCTGACTTCTCACACGGCAGCCAAGATTGAAGAACAAGCCTCATGGACACATCATGCCAGAGTGGAGAAAGCCCCTAAACCTAAACCACGACAGGAATCGATGCCTACCGGACCTTTAAAACTTCATCTCCAAAGACAGAAATCTGGACTCTTGTAGCCTTACTGTGCTGTGGCTGCATCCATTAACGCGAATGCTTACGCATCCCTTGTAAAGAGTGTTGTAAAATATACCAATGTTAGTGACTGTTGGATACGTGAGCAAGCTGATGACTTTGATTCCCCACTTTTTGGAGTCCCTGTAAGCAACTGGACAGACATAAATCCGTATGAAAAGGTTAAATCCTCACACTCCTGTCGGACGGAAAGCTCTTCATTAGAGCAAGTAACCTACACTTTAGCATTAGCAAACCGCTCTGTGCCGTACATAAGTTACAACCCTGCGGGAGCATCACCAGGGCAATTTAGCCGTACGGACCTCGGCAACTGGCCCACAACAGCTTTGGTCAAAGGGAACATAACTAGTGTTGACAAGCCAATAAACTCTACAAAAGCTTCTCCGGGAGAAGGAGAACAGAAGCGGGCACAATACTTGTACGGCAGAAGCGCTGCCGATACTTCCCCGGCTATAAGTGCTACCTGTAACCTACCGGAGGGGTATTGGTGGCTCTGCGGAGATTTAAAGGCTAGAAACAGCTGCCACGACATCGGACAGGAGACTGCACTATGGGTTATCTAGCTCCTCCATTGCAAATGTTCCACAGAGATGGTACGAGAGGTATTGTACGGGGCGTTTGGAGACAATTCAATCGATGAACAATCTCCAACCCTTTACTTAGATGTAACACCGGATTTTACAGTTTTGTCAGAGTTCTGCTTCCTTCACTAGGCGTGTACCAACCGGAACGGGCCATAGTAAATATTTCGGCGGAAATGGAAATAATAGCAAACTCAACTGCTGATGCCCTTTCCCGTTTGGGCAAGGAACTAGAATCCCTGAAGGGCACGGTCATACAAAGCAGAATGGCCCTAGATATAATAACAGCTGATGTAGGAGGAGTCTGTGCTCTGACCCACACAAGCTGCTGCACTTATGTCGATGAGTCAGGTAAGATGGAAACCGATATCCAGAAAATTTGAGAACACGCAAAGGTCTGACACCAAGTGGCCCGAGGTGGTGCTTCCCTAGGTTTTACTAAGCTCTGGGAAAAGCTTAGATCATGGTTACCTAATTTTATATGGCTTAAGCAGCTCTTCGTCGCAGTAATTATATTTATTGCACTAGGATTCTGTACGAGATGACAAGATGACAAGGTCGTTAGTGTAGATTTAGTACAGCTTGGCAAAGAGCAGAGCTCGGAGCCCAGGAGCCCAGCATTCCAAGATAAGGAGCTGGCCTTGTGTATAGGATAGCAGGAACAGCCTGCACCCTAAGGAGGAACCCAACTGTCTGGGTGCAGTGTCCATCTGGTCGGGACCAGTCCCGCGGTTTGAGGTCCAGCCAGCCCAGCATTCTAAGCCAAAGGTAAAAGTACACGGTGAAGAAGACTATGAGCCTTCCTCCAGAAGACCCCAGCCCACGACCACCGGGCGACAGTAGGCATGGGGCAAGGGGAGGAGACTTATGATAATGAGTTCCTAGAAATAAATAGAATAGTAACGCCTTTTCTTAGAATTAATTATGATAACCCCACCCACACTAATGAATATGTATGCTTTTTATCATAAATAGATGCTTGTTTTACGAGCCAGTGTGCAAGTTTAGAGGAGCGATCCCCCTTGCACCCGGCGCCGCAATAAACATGTCTGATTTATAACTCTCTGCGAGTTGTAGAGTCTGTTCCGCGCCTCAGGATCCTGGGGCTGGGATGGTGACATCACCAACAAAATGCAATAAATGAAGAGAGGGAAAAGACTTTATTTTTGGCAGGTGTGCGAGGAGGGTGCAGGAGCTCGTCTCCATCTCCCAGTCGCTCTCCTTTGTCTCTCTTCTTGCCCTCCCTCCAGGAGAAGCATCCGTGTCCCCGGCCCAAAGCAGGCCATGTCCCTCCGCAGCCTTGTCCCTGTCCCTGCCGGCTCCTCTCCCTCCCATCCAGCCTGGCACCTCTGCTCTGTCTTTCTTGGGAGAGCACGCCTGGCCCTGGCCATGGCTCAGGGGGGGCAGGGGGGGCCAGGAGTCCAGGGGCTCCCGAAGGGACAGGAGAGACAGGCTGTCATCACGGGACAGTTGGTGGCTCTGGGGCTGGGGGGCTGGCTTTCTGGGGGGTGCAGGGACGACAGGGAGCTGCCAGTGCTGAGGGGTGGCAACGATGGGAGGGAGGGCCGGGGGCCTTGGAGGTCTGGGGGGGACAAGGGGCACATGGAGCTCTCCCTGCTGGGATGGGCTGTTGTTGGCAGGGAGGGCAGGGAGCGCTCCCAGTCACCAGCACAGGCCCGCCATGCAGGGAAAAATGGCCCCGCCGGTGGGTCGGTGTCGGTGCCCGGGGCCTTTCAAACAGCCCGGGGGGGATGGAGCCTCATTGGGGTGTTTCTCGTCGGGATCTTCTCAAATACTCTGGAAATGAGAGAAAAAAAGGGGTTTTTACATCCTTTCTCTAGAAATTCATTAGACCGAGCTTCGTCATTTCCTACTTGTGTGAATTCCTGGTTTGTTTGGCCGCAAAACGACACCGTTCTGGATGTCAGTGGTTAAAGAAGATGAATTGTTGCCGGTTAAAATGTGACAATAATTGGTTGATCACTGCAAATGAGGTGAAATTAAAACTGGAGGCATTTTGCTGGCTGTGAGGGACTGGAGTGGGCAAGCCTCGGGCCACAAAACTCAATGGAACTTGAGTTTGTCCTGGGCAAAAAGGGGAAACCTGAGGCTTTTGCACAAGGAGGGGCCGCTCTGAACCTCACGGCTCCGGGGAAGGTCTCCCCGACTCCAAAAAGACAGAACATTGGGGGTTGAAAGTCAAATAAAACCACCAAGAGGCCCTGGGACAAGGGCAATCCTCCAGCTGCCCTTCCTATCTGGCCCCCCACACGGTGTTTTTTTGAGTCCAAAGTAGGTGTTTTGGGAAGAAAAAGGGAGGGCTGACCTTCCGCACTCACCTCAGGGCAAGTCCCAGCACAGGGAGGTCCCGGCATCCCCGGAGGAGCCGCAGGTGCTGTGGGGGTGCAGGTGGTGATGCCCCAGTGTGGGCTTGTTTTTGGGTGTCACACGTGGCCTCTTCTTCTGGTGGCAGACGGCCTGCAAACCAGGGACAAAATAACTTGAAATGGCTCAAAAAGGCAGAAAAATAAGATTTTTTGGCCACGGATTTCACGCGGCTTATCAGCCCAGGTAAAGTCTGAGCACTAAACAGCCAAAAAAACCAATGGGAAAACGGGGTGCAAAGCCACAACTTGCAAGAAAAACTGTATTATTTGTACTCTCCCAAGCGGAAAAGCACTTTCCTCCACAAAATCTATCAAAGGGGCTGAAAAGGTGCAATTCCGACGCACTGAAGCCACACAGCCACCCCCTTCCCCCGCCCACCAAAAATTCAAATAATAGCTATTTCCGTGAAGCAAATCCCTCTTTCCTGGCAAGGAACGTTTGAGCAGATGGATTCGTCGAGGAAACAAACCCCCCCAGCAGCTTTTTTACCTCGCCTTCGGCTTTTTCCTCCTCATCCCGGCATCTCTTGGACCTTTTCTGCATGAGGCGAGGTCGGGTGCAGCCAAAACGCATCTTCTTCTTCTGGCTGTAGTAATATTCGACACACTGGGCCACAGTTTTCGTCTGGATCTATGGGGAGAAATCTAGGGATATTAAATACTCTCTTGTCATTACAAATGAGGGCAAACGATGTCTTGTCCCGATGGGTTTTTAGCAGGAAGAAGGGTCCTAAGGACAGGATTCCAACGGGGGATTGAAAATAGGGCTTTCTGGGTTAAAAGCCTCCCCGCTAACCAGCTCCGCCCTGGTCCAACGTCTTTACCTCCTTCTGGATGAGGCGAAAATTCTTCTTGTGAACATAAAACGCCTCTTTAAATAACTGCTGTTCCCGCTGGGTCCAGGTGTCTGAGCCTTGGGATAAACAGCCACAGGCAAATTATTAGAAGACGCATTTCCCTGCCTCAAAAAGCCCCACAAATGGATTAAAACTACTATTTTCCCCACCCAAACCCCACATTTTAAAGAACAATTCCAATAGCAAAGGGATCTGTTCTCCTCCCATTTACCTGCGTAATGGTAATCAGCCAAGGGGTGGCATTCGGGTCTCCGGGGGGGCCCAGAGCGCAGCATTTCCAGAGCTTCCTGCCAGATTTAATGGGAAAAAAAGACTTCAATTCCTTTGGCAGAGGAGGAAAAGGGGCAAAAAAAAGGAAAAAGGGAAATTCCATTCTCCCAACTGTCCCAGAATCCAAACAAGCTCCAATGGATGCACCGGGATGGGCTCTGTCACCCCACCAGACCTTAACGCTGCCACAGGCAGCACCCGGCGCCTTGAGCAAAGAGATTCCGGCCCCTGGAAGAGCCAACTCAGAGCAACTCCCAGCTCAAACCAGTCACAAAGCGGGTTCTTCAGGGGGAAGCGCTGCTCCCTACCGCAACGTTGCCCCGAGCCTCGTGCAGGCAATGCAGAGCCAGCTCCGTGTTCAGCCCTGCCCCGGCTCTGCTGCTGGAAGAGGCCATCTTCAGCAGCTTTGAAACTACAAAGGCAAGAAAAAACACCAACGAGTCAGGTTTTCCTCCAAAAAGGAGAAAAGATGCCACAGGAGATGGATGGGAAATGGAGGAAGGGCAGAAAACAGACCGGAAACCAGAAAAGGCCCAGAAAAAAGGCCCATATTCCAACTACTGCCACAGGAAGAGCAGCTTTTGGAGTGGGATCTCCAGAGAGAAACTCCTCCCTGGCTGCAGATGAGCTGGGACCGCCAAAACCCCCCCTTTCTCATGGAAGATGCTCCCCAGAGCACCATCGGCTCTTATCTAGCCACTTTCCTCCCAAGAAAAAGCCATCTCCTTCCCTCGAACGCTACGGGGCCAAGACAAGACGGGAGAGAACCCAAACGCCCTATCAAGTAACTCTGAAAAGGTGGAATTTGCCCCTTTCCCACAAGAAAAGCCTGAAGAGAAACCTTGCTCCTGCGGCTCGGGCTTGCTTTCCATGTCACCCCAGGGCTTCCAAACCAGGGAGCCTCCTTCGTCCTCCTCTTCCAAGAGGGACCTGTCCCGCAGGGCAGGCAGCTCCGCCTGCAACTGCTCCCCAACATTGATGCGGCTGAAAGGGGGAGGAAGAGGAGGGGGAGGAAGGCACGTCGGGAATGGATACGGCACAACAAACACTTCAGAAGAGGGAAAACGTGATGAGTTGGGGCAAAACCGGTCCCTATTTCCCAGCAAAACATCACTCAGTCTTCCGCCACCAACTTCCACTGCCCCTTCCCACCCCCAGCGTTACCCTTCGGCCACTGGAGGCTTTTTGGGCCCCATCGGGCAGGACAATTTGGGGGTTTCCCCAAAAAAACAATCCAACTGCTGAATGTCACTCTCCACAGCGGTAGGAAGCTGCCACAGCCGCAGCCAGCGAGCGACCGCCGCCTCGGAATGTTGTGTGGAACGCGGGAGGCCGGCAACGGCCTGTGACGTCAGCAAAACCAGTGCTTTACTGGGACAGCACTGGGCGTTTGGGGGGGTTTCTGGCCCATATGGGGTATCTTCCACCCAAAAACACGCTGTGGAGAAGGGGCCGAGCGACACCCACCCCTACCCCCAGTTCCCTCCTCCCGTTTTCCCAGGGGTCGCCCTCATTCCCACGGCTCAACGTGGATTTTTGCCTCATCCTCCATCAAAAGAACCCCAAAATCCTGGAGGTTCTGCCCCAAAAATATAACAAAACTACACTGGGGATAAATCTCATTCTACAGACCCTCCTTTAACCTTCCTTGCCCTTCTCCTCCTCACACACCACTCCATCCCCCACAAAATTTCCCCCTTCTCAGGGAAATCATCGCTCTGGAGATGGACCCTCCGGCTACCACTTCACCCCTGCGGCTGCCCCGGGGCAGAAGGTGGGGATTGAGCCATTTGGGGCTTTTCTAGAAGCAAAAGTAGCAAAGCGAAACCCCAGGGGCCGTTTCCACCCCTTCTCCCCCATCCCCTCCTTTTTACTCTTTCCAGCTTTTTTGGGAGGCAAAAGCAGAGCCGGGGCCTGGGGTCTCAACTCCTCGGCTCCCAGGAACTCCAGGTGGCAAAACCAGTAAGCAGAAGCCGAGCCCAGTAGGGAAACTGGGATGAGTGGGCGGTTGCGCCCCGGACACGCCAGTTTGGGTCCAACCACCGCCTCTTTTTAATGCTTGGATTCAGTTTTGAACCCCAAACTCGTACCATAAAAACCACGTGGTGGCTTTAGGAGGAGCTTCAACTGCTCCCTGTCAACACCCGGGTTTCCACTGCGGTCATTGATCCCCCAGGAAGGGGGACAATGTTTGAATTTAGGAATTCTCTGGCAGAAAATGGCTCCAAATGGGTGGAGTTGCTCCATTTAAGGACAGCCGGCTGGATTCCTTTTCAGTTCTCCTGAGAACAAGAGCTGGGGAGAAGAAAGCCCCCGCCAGCTTTTGTGTGGCCAGAGAGAGAGCTCAAAGGAATAAAAGTCATTTCCCAAATCGTCTTGAAATCCTTTAAATCTCCTTCTCAAAGCCCAAGGATTTCCCCAGCTTTCCCATCCCCCTTGACACTTCCCACTTCCCCTTTTCTTTTCCTGCAGCTCCAGGTGATTAACGGGGGACGTATTTCCAATCAATTCCTCCCACGGCCCCTGCAACCTTTGCCAAAGTCTCACCAAAACAAAGGCCTTTTGCCTAAATACACTCAAAGCACAAAAAATTGCCACCCACCTGCTTCCCGGCTGCTGTCGTCACCGGGACCGAGACGGGACCCACCCTCACCTCCCCCCAAAAGCATCTCGGGCTTGTGAGGGACAATTTCCATCTCCTGCTGCCTCCAGACACAGTTTCTGGGCACAAACAAGGGCAGGAGGGGGTTTTCTGCCATCAGCCAAGTCAAAGACATCCAAACTTGGCAAATTCTTCTCTGAAATCCCTGCTGAATCCTTTCTCCATTGCTCCACTCTCCGCACTGGAAGGGAGCTGCTCCGTGCCCCTCAACCACCAATTAAAGCCAATGAAACGGGGCTTAATTAGCAGAACTGGAGGGCAGGAGGGCAACGAGCCTCCTAAAGGAAATGTCAAAAAGGGGGTGGCAGTGTTTTTTAGGTATTTTTTCTCTACAGTGCAGTATAAACAGCCCGGTTGGGGCTGGCGCTGCCCTGTGCAGACCATGGGCTGGAAAGGGGGGGGACCCCAAAAAACACACCCTCTCCCACCCTTAAGTCACCCCTTCTCCCACCCTCCCACCCCAAAACCACCCATTCTCCCAACCCCCAAAAAACCGTCTCCCAAACCCCCCACCCCCAAAGAACATCCCTCTTCCTAACCCTGCACCCCAAAATCTCCTCCCATTCCAAACTCCTCTTACCAGCTCAAAAAACCCAACCCCAAACTCCACCTTTCTGTAACCCCCCAAACTCCCTCTCAACACCCCCATCCCAAAAGACCCTCTCCCACCCCATCCCCTTTTTACATGCATAAGAAGACTTTTCGCCTAATCCAGAAGGAGGTAAAGCCGTTGGAGCGGGGCGGAGCTGGTTAGCGGGGACGCTTTTAACCCAGAAAGCCCTATTTTCAATCCCCCGTTGGAATCCTGTCCTTAGGAGCCTTCTTCCTGCTAAAAACCCAGCGGGAGAAGACATCATTGCCCTCCTTTGTAATGACAAGGGAGTCTTTAATATCCCTGGATTTCTCCCCATAGATCCAGAGGCAAACCGTGGCCCAGTGTGTTGACTCTTGTTACTTCTGGAGGAAGACAGTGCGATTTGGCTGCACCCGACCTCGCCTCATGCAGAAAAGGTCCAAGAGATGCCGGGATGAGGAGGAAAAAGCCAAAGGCGAGGTAAAAAAGCTGCTGGGGGGGTTTGTTTCCTGGACGAATCCATCTGCTCAAACGTTCCTTGCCAGGAAAGAGGGATTTGCTTCACGGAAATAGCTATTATTTGAATTTTTGGTGGGCGGGGGAAGGGGGTGGCTGTGTGGCTTCAGTGCGTCGGAATTGCACCTTTTCAGCCCCTTTGATAGATTTTGTGGAGGAAAGTGCTTTTCCGCTTGGGACAGTGGAAATAATACAGTTTTTCTTGCACCCCGTTTTCCCATTGGTTTTTTGGCTGTTTAGACTTTACCTGGGCTGATAAACCGTGTGAAATCCATGGCCAAAAAATCTTATTTTTCTGCCTTTTTGAGAGATTTCAAGTTATTTTGTCCCTGGTTTGCAGGCCGTCTGCCAGCAGAAGAAGAGGCCACGTACGACCCCCAAAGACAAGCCCACGCCGGGGTGTCACCACCCGCAGCCCCACAGCGCCTGCGGCTCCTCCGGGGATGCCGGGACCTCCCTGTGCTGGGACTTGCCCTGAGGTGAGTGCGGAAGGTCAGCCCTCCCTTTTTCTTTCCCAAATGCCTCCTTTGGGTTCAGAAAAGCACCCTGGGGGGCGGGGGGGGGGCGGGGGCAGAAGGGAAGGGCAGCTGGAGGATTGCCCTTGCCCAGGTGCCTCTTGGTGGTTTTATTTGACTTTCAATCCCCAACATTCTGTCTTTTTGGAGTCGGGGAGACCTTCCCCGGAGCCGTGAGGTTCAGAGCGGCCCCTCCTTGTGCAAAAGCCTCAGGTTTCCCCTTTTTGCCCAGGACAAACTCAAGTTCCATTGAGTTTTGTGGCCCGAGGCTTGCACACTCCAGTCCCTCACAGCCAGCAAAATGCCTCCAGTTTTAATTTGACCTCATTTGAAGTGATCGCCCAATTAATTCTCCTAATTTAACCCCCACCGATCCATCTTCTTTAACCACCAGCATCCAGACCAGTGTCGTTTCTATGAAGCTGGGTCTAATGGATTTATGGAGGAAGGACTTAAAAAATCCCTTTTTCCTTTGTTCTGCTCCCTTGTCCCTAAGGGCAGTTTCCCCCGGGGTCCTATTTCCTAACTCCTTGAAGAGCTGGAAGTTTGCATTCTTAAAATGTGGCGTTAAAAAAGCCAAAGGCGAGGTAAAAAAGCTGCTGTGGTGTTTGTTTCGTCGCCCAATGTCATGGAGGGGGATGTGATGTCATAGAGGGAGGGTTGTGATGTCATATAGGGAGGGTTGTGACGTCATAGAAGGGCATTGTGATTTCACAGAGTGTGGTTCTGACATCAGAGTGGGCTTTGTAATGTCACAGAGTCGGGTTGTGACGTCATAGAGTGGGGTTATGATGTCATAGAGTGGGGTTGTGATGTCATAGAAGTAGGGTTGTGACATCATAGAGGGCCGTTTGATTTCACAGAGTTGGGCTGTGATGTCATAGTGGGGTTTGTGATGTCACAGAGTGGTTTGTGATGTCATAGAGTGGGGTTGTGATGTCATAGAGGTAGTGTTGTGACGTTATCGAAGGGCGTTGTAATTTCTCAAAGTGCGGTTGTGACGTCATAGTGGGGTTTGTGATGTCACAGAGTCGGGTTCTGACGTCATAGAGGTAGGGTTGTGACATCATAAAGGGGCGTTTTGATTTCACAGAGTTGGGTTGTGACGCCGTGGTGGGGTTTGTGATGTCACAGAGTGGGGTTGTGACGTCATAGAGTGGGGTTGTGATGTTGTAAAGGGGGTTGTGACGTCATAGAGTGCGGTTGTGATGTCATAGTGGTGTTTGTGATGTCACAGAGTCCGGTTGTGATGTCATAGATTGGGATTGTGATGTCATAGAGGGAGGGTTGTGATGTCATAGAGGTAGGGTTGTGGCGTCATAGAAGGGCGTTTTGATTTCACAGAGTTGGGTTGTGACGCCGTGGTGGGGTTTGTGATGTCACAGAGTGGGGTTGTGACGTCATAGAGTGGGGTTGTGATGTTGTAAAGGGGGTTGTGACGTCATAGAGTGCGGTTGTGATGTCATAGTGGTGTTTGTGATGTCACAGAGTCCGGTTGTGATGTCATAGATTGGGATTGTGATGTCATAGAGGGAGGGTTGTGATGTCATAGAGGTAGGGTTGTGGCGTCATAGAAGGGCGTTGTGATTTCACAGAGTGTGGTTGTGACATCATAGTGGGGTTTGTGTTGTCACAGAGTGGTTTGTGATGTCATAGAGTGGGGTTGTGATGTCATAGAGGGGGATTATGATGTCAAAGAGTGGGGTTGTGACGTCATAGTGGAGTTTGTGTTGTCACAGAGCGGTTTGTGATGTCATAGAGGGGGTTATGATGTCATAGTGGTAGGGTTGTGACGTCATAGTAGGTTTTGTGATGTCATAGAGCTCGGTTGTGACGTCATAGAGGGACGTTGTGATTTCACAGATTTGGGTTATGACATCATAATGGGGTTTGTGATGTCACAGAGTGGTTTGTGATGTCATAGAGCTGGGTTGTGACATCATAGAGTGTGGTTGTGATATCACAGAGTTGGGTTGTGATGTCATAGAGGGGGGTTGTGGTGTCATAAAGGGAGGGTTGTGACGTCATAGAGGGGTTGTGATGTCATATAGGGAGGGTTGTGACGTCATAGAAGGGTGTTGTGATTTCACAGAGTGTGGTTGTGACGTCATAGTGGGCTTTGTGATGTCACAGAGTCGGGTTATGACGTCATAGAGTGGGATTGTGATGTCATAGAGGTAGGGTTGTGACGTCATAGAGGGGCGTTGTGATTTCACAGAGTTGGGTTGTGACGTCATAGAGGGGTTTGTGATGTCATAGAGTGGGGTTGTGACATCATAGAGGTAGCATTGTGACGTTATAGTAGGGCGTTGTGTTTTCATAGAGTGCTGTTGTGAAGCAATAGTGAGGTTTGTGATGTCACAGAGTCGGGTTGTGATGTCATAGAGTGGGGTTGTGGTGTCATAGAGGGGTTATGATGTCATAGAGTGGGGTTGTGATGTCATAGAGGTAGGGTTGTGACATCATAGAAGGGTGTTGTGATTTCACAGAGTTGGGTTGTGACGTCATAATGGGGTTTGTGATGTCACAGAGTGGTTTCTGATGTCATAGAGTGGGGTTGTGACATCATAGAAGGGTGTTGTGATTTCACAGAGTTGGGTTGTGACGTCATAATGGGGTTTGTGATGTCACAGAGTGGTTTCTGATGTCATAGAGTGGGGTTGTGACGTCATAGAGGGGGTTGTGATTCAGAAAACGACTGGTTAAATGTTGTTAGTGTGAATTTAGTACAGCCTATAACGAACGGTTACAGGTCGTTAGTACGGTACAGGTTGTTAGTGTGAATTTAGTACAGCCTGGGAAAGAACAAAGCTCGGAGCCCAGCATTCCAAGATAAAGAAATGGCCTTGTGTATAAGATAGCGGGAGCAGCCTGCATGCTAAGGAGGGACCCAACTGTCTGGGAAAGGTGTCCATCTGGTCGGGACTAGTTTTGCGGTTTGGGATCCGGCCAACCCAAGCTTTCTGGGACAAAGGTGAAGGTACCCGGTGAAGAAGACTGCGAGCCTTCCTCCAGAAGACCCCGGCCCACGACCACCAGGCGGCAGTGCGCATGCGGCAAGGGGAGGAGATTTATGATAATGAGTTCTTAGAAATAATTACAATAGTAACGCCTTTTCTTAGAATTAATTAGAATAACCCAGCCCACCTTAATGAATATGTACGCTTTTCACCATAAATAGACGCTTGTTTCACAAACCGGTGTGCAAGTTTGGAGGAGAAATCCCCCTTGCACCCGGCGCCGCAATAAACATACCTGCTTTATAACTCTCTGCGAGTTGTAAGGTTTGTTTCCGCGCGTCAATTTGGCACCCCAGATGGGACCCCCTCTGTCCGGCTGCGGGACCTGCTGAGGACGGGACTCCTCTGGGCGCCCCCGAGATTTCTCGGAAGGACTCCCCAACTCATCCAGATCACCGCGGGGACAGACAAGGACCATCTCCTGCGGACCAGGTATGTTCAGGGTTTCTTAAGGGGGGGACCTGTAAGTCGTGAGGAGACGTCCTACGCGTGGTAAAGAGTCGGTGTACTCGCCCCGGGGTATGCTCAAGCTTGGGCTAATGGTTGGTGTGGGATCCCTCGGTTTCGGGTTTTTGTGTTAGTATGTAGAATTGCAATACTGCTGGCTACTTGTTGTATTTGTCATAAGGTACCGCTATTTCCGCTATTTCCGCTATCGTGTTATTGTCTGATATAAGGTGGAAATTGTTGTATGAGTGAAATGAGTGATTGAGACGCGGCACTGCTGCGGAGCGAGTGCGGAGTTCCGATCCGCGGTTCCGTGTTCTCCGCGAGGAGAGCGGCCGGAGACGAACGAAGCGTATGACAGACTGTAAAGAAGCATTGTGTGAACCTAATATTGAGAATATTAAGTGGCAGTGTCTTGGACATTCAGATAACGTTTGTGATCCTATTTTTGTCTTAAAGTGCTTTGCTTGTAATACAGAGGTTTGGGTAGATCAGGAGGACGATTTTTGGTGTTCACAGTGTGGTAGCTGGACTGAGTGGGAAAAGATCGAGCGGGCGGGAGAGTTGGAACAAGTAATCTGTGGAGACATAGCCTACCCCTGGAGATAAAGGTAGCGGCAGCGGCAGCTGGGGGGGTAACACCCAAGTGACACACGGAGATCAGGATCGCCTCTGAACTAAGGGGGTAAGGGGAACATAAAATGGGCAATAATCAAGGAAGTGAGATGCTGAAAAGGAGTCCCCTAGGGTGTATTTTAGCACACTGGAAGGAGATCGGGGGCTCACCAGGTGGCAGTGTGAACAAGAAAACCTTAATTAAATACTGTAATCAGTGGTGGCCCCTTTACAAGTTAGATGATCAGGAGAAATGGCCCGTTAACAGGACCCTTAATTACAATACTGTATTACAATTAATGCTATTCCTTAGAAGGGAAAGAAAGTGGGATGAAGTCACATATGCGGACATGTTTTTCACCCTTTGGAACCACCCAGAGTACCAACGGGACTGCGGGCTGTTACCTCCACAAGACCCGATGGTATTAGCCTTAGAGAAAGAAAAAAGGGAAGAAATGAAAGCAGACATAAAATTGATGTTGCTCAGCCTGCAGCATAGGGCAAAGGTGCACAAGGCCTGAAAAGATTCAGGGTTTTGAAGAAGAAGATTTACTTAGAACTTACCGCCGGTTAAGGTAATTGGAGACAAAAATGTTTCCCAAGAAGATAGAGACGCTGATTCCGGAATCCCACCTGATAGCCCGGTATCGTCCCGTACCCGAAAGAGAACAGGGTGAGCATTGATTCAGGCACCCTTAAGGGAAGCCGTGGGTCTGGAAGGGCCAATATTGATAAGAGTCCCTTTTTCCTCATTTGATTTAGAAACCTGGAAAAACGTGGCAAAGAATTATCGGAATGATCCCGTAGGGGTTACTAAACATTTTCAGTTTCTGGTAAAGCAGCACAATCCTGACTGGGATGATATCCAGTTATTATTAGATCACCTGACAGAAACCGAGAAACAACTGGTTTTGAAAGCTGCTCAAGATATAGCCACGGACCACCTGAAAGATTCAGGAAGAGACATTAAAGATTATTTCCCCTTGCAGGACCCTCATTGGGACCCAAATAGTAGCATTCACTTGGAAGCATTACACAGTTATAGAGATTGGGTTATAAGGGGGATGGAGAGGGCTATCCCGAAAGCTATTAACTGGTCGATGCTGTATGCTGTAAGACAAGGGCCGAAGGAGAGTCCCTCGGAGTTCTTGGATAAATTATGAGACGCAATGAGACGCTACACCCCCTTGGACCCTGGATCAGAGATAGGAATCCAGCAGTTAGTGTCTCTCTTCATAGGGCAGTCCACTACCGATATCCGGAGGAAGCTGCAAAAGCTAAGGATAACTGAAAGCAGAAATCTAGAGACTCTGCTAGATGAGGCATGGAGAGTATTTAACAACCGAGAAGAAGAGGATAGGAGAAAGGACAAACGGACACTGGTAGTAGCATTACAAGACGGGGGGGGAATAAGAAATGGGAACTTCAGAAAATTACTAGAAAGGGATCAATGCGCATGGTGTAAGCAGAAAGGACACTGGAAGAATGAGTGTCCAAAGAGACGAAAAGAAAAAGTTCAGGCCCATTTTAAGAAAGACTGACGGGGACCGGAGGAATCTACCCTAGCGGAGCCACTGGTTACCCTAAGGCTAGGGAAAAAGCAACAAGAAATAGAATTTTTGCTAGATACAGGAGCCACATTCTCGGTTTTGAATCAAGCCCTGACCCCTATTGATACTGATTTTGTAACAGTAAAGGGAGCCACTGGCCAGAGTGAAAAGGCATATTTTCTCAAACCTCTTAGGTTCAAATTGGGAAAACAATTGGGGATACACAAATTCTTATATATGCCTAGTTCCCCGAAACCCCTGCTAGGGCGGGACTTAATTAGAACAATTGGGAGCAGAAATTAAATTCAAAAAAGGAAAAATTGAACTTCGGATAAGAGAAGATCAACTAATTGAAATACTAAGTTTGGCCCTGATAGGAACTCCCATTACTCCAGGAGTGCCTGAGGAGATTAGAGACCAAATTTATCTGGGGGTATGGGCCTCGGGAGTGCCGGGGAGAGCAAAAAGTGCTTCCCCAATAGTGATAAAACCTCAACAAGGAGCACGACCGGTGAGAATCAAACAGTATCCCCTTAGGATAGAGGACAGGGAGGGAATCCGACAAATTATCGATCAGTTCATCGAGTAGGGGCTGCTAAAAGAACGCGAATCAGAGTATAACACTCCAATATTACCTGTTAAAAGGCCAGATGGCAGCTATCGCATAGTACAGGATCTCAGGGCTATCAACAAAATTGTTGAAGATTTACACCTGGTAGTAGCAAATCCATACACTCTCCTAACTCAATTGGTACCTGAATTGGCATGGTTTACCGTCCTCGACCTAAAGGATGCCTTTTTCTGCTTGCCTCTGAGCCCAGAGAGCCAACTTTTATTTGCATTCGAGTAGGAAAACCCAGAATCTGGAAGGAAAACACAGCTTACATGGACTGTGCTACCACAGGGCTTTAAAAATAGCCCAACACTTTTTGGAAATCAGCTAGCCAAAGACTTAGAACAGTGGAAATGCCCGCCTGGGACAGGAGTGGTTTTGCAGTATGTGGACGATATGTTACTTGCCACTGACACCAGAGAAACATGCCTAGAATGGACTGTGAGCCTGCTAAATTTTCTTGGACTTAATGGCTATAAAGTTTCTCCACAGAAGGCACAGATAGCCCAGCAGCAAGTGACCTATCTGGGATATGAAATAACCGCAGGCCAACGGACACTGGGGAAGGAGAGGAAAGAGGCCATCTGCCAGACACCTTGACCACAGACGCCTAAGGAACTTCGGACCTTTCTAGGAATGACAGGATGGTGCCGTCTCTGGATATATAACTACGGACTCTTGGTAAAGCCTCTATACGAGTTATTAAAATCTGACTCAAAGAATATTATATGGAATAGGGAAGCAGACAAAGCCTTCCATCAATTAAAAAAGAGGTTAATGGAAGTGCCTGCCCTGGGATTACCTGACACTACTAAACCTTTCTGGTTGTTTTCCTATGAGAAGCAAGGAATGGCCTTAGGAGTCCTAGCTCAGAATCTGGGACCCTATCGAAGGGCGGTGGCATACTTCTCCAAACAGCTCGACGGAGTAAGTAAAGGGTGGCCTAGCTGTCTCTGAGCGGTGGCAGCAGGGGTAATAAACATCCAAGAGGCCCGTAAGTTCACCCTAGGCCAGAAAATCACAGTTATGGTTTCACATACAGTCTCAGCAGTACTGGAAGTAAAAGGGGGGCATTGGCTTTCACCTCAGAGGTTTCTTAAGTACCAGGCTATCCTGATAGAGCAAGATGATGTAGAAATAACGGTAACTAATATTGTCAATCCAGCCTCTTTCCTCAGCGGAACCGAAGGAGAATCAGTGACCCACGACTGCTTGGAAACAATCGAGGCTGTGTACTCCAGCCGACCAGACCTGAAAGAAGAACCATTAGAGGATGCAGAGGATTCCTGGTTCACCGACGGGAGCAGTTTCATTCAACAGGGGATACGCAAAGCTGGCTATGCGGTAACCACCACAGAGAAGGTAATAGAATCCAAGGCCCTGGCCCCAAATACATCAGCCCAAAAGGCTGAGATAATAGCACTAACCCGAGCGCTGGAATTGGCCAAAGGAAAACGGATAAATATCTGGACAGACTCTAAATATGCTTTTGGGGTGGTGCATGCTCACGGGGCGGTCTGGAGAGAAAGAGGACTCTTATCTACACAAGGGAAACACATCAAACATGCTGAAGAAATTCTCAAACTCTTAGATGCAGTATTACTGCCTGCCAAAGTGGCTATCATGCACTGCAAAGCCCACCAAAAAGGGAACACCGCTATGGAACTGGGCAACGCACTGGCGGACCGAGAAGCCAAAAGGGCAGCGGAAATGGGTAATGCAGAAATACAATCCTTGGTCCCAGATGGTAAGATACAAATTGACGACGAACCTAAATATTCTAGGGACGATCACAAATTGATCAAAGACTTAAATGGGAAAATTGAAGGGAAATGGGCCAAAACCCCACAGGGAAAAATAATAGTGCCTTTCTCGTTACTATGGGCTGTAGTCATGGCAGAACATAGAAAATCCCATTGGGGAACAGAGGCACTTCACAGCTACCTGAATAGGCTAATATGTGCTCGGAATCTATATGCCACTGTCAAACAAGTCACTCAGCAGCGTGAGGTATGTTTACAGAACAACCCTAGGACGGGCCCCAGAGTCCAATTTGGCCAGATAGGGAAGGGAAACTATCCGGGACAACAATGGCAAATTGATTTTTCAGAACTTCCAAGAAAAGGGGGGTTTCGATACCTATTGGTGCTAACTGATACCTTTTCAGGATGGCCAGAGGCATTTCCCTGTCGAACCAACAAAACAAGAGAAGTGGTCAAAGCATTATTGCATGAAATTATACCAAGGTTCGGGGTTCCCGCAGTAATTTCCTCGGACCGAGGATCTCATTTCACTGCAAGGGTTGTTTCAAAAGTAAGCAGATTATTGGGTATAGACTGGCAACTTCACACCCCATACAACCCACGATCGAGTGGTCAGGTAGAAAAGATGAATCACTTGATCAAAACGCAAATTGTGAAACTAGGCCAGGAAGCTAACTTGGCCTGGCCTCAGTCATTACCATTAGCCCTTCTCAGGATAAGAACAAAACCCAGAACCAAGGAAGGTTTGAGCCCCTTTGAAATACTGTATGGGAGACCATATAGTGTACAGGATGGGATATCCACAGAGTTGGGGAATGAAATATTGACAGATTACCTGATAAATTTACAAAAACAGCTCCGAGAGGTAGAAAAACTGGTTCTGGGAACAAGAGCTCGTGGGCTGGATGGACCAGTACACGAGATCGAACCTGGAGATTATGTATATGTTAAGTCTTTTACAGATTCACCACTGAGGCCAAAGTGGGAAGGTCCCTTCCAGGTACTGCTGACCACTCACACGGCCATAAAGATTAAGGAACAAGCCGCTTGGATCCATTGGACTCGCGTCAAGAGAGCTCCGGAACCCCAATGGACATCAACGCAGGCCGGACCCCTGAAACTTCGCCTCCAACGAAAAGATGGACATTAATGACATTAATAGTCATAAACATGCCAGGACTTTGTGTTTCAGGGGGAGGGACATGGGATATGAATACATATACACGAAGTCTGGAAACATTGGTAAAAGCTACTAATCTGTCAGATTGTTGGGTATGTATCACCTTACCTAAAGGAGAAATGAAATTACCTCTATATGGGGTGGCAGCAAGCAATTGGAACTATGCCAACGGAACCTGGCCTAAATTTTGGGCAAAAGGGGGAAATGAGCAGAATGGATATTGTGAATACGATGATAATGTCTACCCCTTAGGACCCAGATTTGATCTACAACTGTTGAAAGAAGAGCTTGTGGTATTAGTTAGCAATAACAATTGTACCTGGGAACACGGGGAACATAGACACAGGGGGCCGGTGAATAAGACAATAGCCTGGGGATGGAGCAAGTTCTGGATTAATAAGACAACTGTTGATGTGGGGAATTGGGATCTAACAGGGATAAAGGCAACGTATATTGACTTTTGCGACAAAACCCAACTAGTTGCATATAAAAGTAGTGGTGTTTCTGAAGGAGAAGGATATTCGTGGGAGTATGGATGGTACCAGGCGGGGAAATTTTTAGGTGCGAATTTGACGGCAACTATTGGACCCTGTAAGTTACCTCAAGGGTATTGGTGGTTGTGTGGAGATGGATATAGCAGAAAACAGCTGCCCACAGGATGGAAGGGAACCTGCACGATAGGCTATCTAACTAGCCAGGATACGGTGTTTAATCAGTCTGAAATCCCCTCAGGAATGCTGAGAACACCTTGGAGGAGAATTCGGGGAGTAGAAAACCCTCTAGTGACGAGGGGAACAAGGTTCCATAGCTTTGTAAGGTGGCTTATACCGTTCCTGCGCGTCAGTGAATTGGAAAAGGCAATTGTGAACATATCGGCCACTAAGGAAGTGCTTGAGAAATCTACAATCGATGCTATACGGGCACTTCAACAAGAAGTCCAGTCATTAGCAAATGTGGTTGGACAAAACAGAATGGCATTAGACTTATTAACTTGGAAAGAATGAGGCTTATGTGCAGTGATTAATCAAAGCTGTTGTTCATATGTAAACCAGAATGGGAGAGTAGAGAAAGACTTACAAAATCTCATAGCTAAAACTCAGATTTTGCATCTGACTGCGCAAGATGACACCACATTCGGGTTTTCCGATCTTTGGGAAAAGTTAACCTCGTGGTTACCTAACTTTGCTTGGCTTAAGCGACTGTTTATCCTTCTAGTAGCAATACTTATGTTAGGAACTTTAGTGTGTGCATTAATTAGATGTCTTATGTGTTGTACCAGGGGGGCCAAAGACGAATACATGCAATGGAAGAAGCATCAGCTCTGTGAACGGGTGGAATCAGGGAAGTATTTTAGAAATCAGATGGGGAGAGAGAATGTGTTATAGGTGATTGTAAAAGAATTTACAAAGTTGAAAGAAAAGGGGGGACTTGATTCAGAAAACGAACGGTTACAGGTTGTTAGTGCGGATGTAATACAGCCTGGGAAAGAACAAAAGCTCGGAGCCCAGCATTCCAAGATAAAGAAATGGCCTTGTGTATAAGATAGCGGGAGCAGCCTGCATGCTGAGGAGGAACCTAACTGTCTGGGAAAGGTGTCCATCTGGTCAGGACAGGGGAGGAAATTTTTGATAATGAGTTCTTAGAAATAATTAGAATAGTAACGCCTTTAATTATAATAACCTGCCCACCTTAATGAATATGTATGTTTTTCACCATAAATGGACGCTTGCTTCACAAACCGGTCTGCAAGTTTGGTGGAGAAATCCCCCTTGCACCCAGCGCTGCAATAAACAGACCTGCTTTATAACTCTCTGCGAGTTGTAAGGTTTGTTTCCGCGCGTCACTGGGTTAAAAGCCTCCCCGCTAACCAGCTCCGCCCCGCTCCAACGGCTTTACCTCCTTCTGGATGAGGCCAAAAGTCTTCTGATGGACAAAAAAAAGGCTCTTTCAAGAGCTTTTGGAGCGGGATCTCCAGAGAGAAACTCCTCCCTGGCTGCAGATGAGCTGGGACCGCCAAAACCCCCCCTTTCTCATGGAAGATGCTCCCCAGAGCACCATCGGCTCTTATCTAGCCACTTTCCTCCCAAAAACGAGCCATCTCCTTCCCTCCAACGCTACGGGGCCAAGACAAGACGGGAGAGAACCCAAACGCCCTATCAAGTAACTCTGAAAAGGTGGAATTTGCCCCTTTCCCACAAGAAAAGCCTGAAGAGAAACCTTTCTCCTGCGGCTCGGGCTTGCTTTCCATGTCACCCCAGGGCTTCCAAACCAGGGAGGCTCCTTCCTCCTCCTCTTCCAAGAGGGATCTGTCCCGCAGGGCAGGCAGCTCCGCCTGCAACTGCTCCCCGACATTGATGCGGCTGAAAGGGGGAGGAAGAGGAGGGGGAGGAAGGCACGTCGGGAATGGATACGGCGCAACAAACGCTTCAAAAGAGGGAAAACGTGGTGAGGTGGGGCAAAACCGGTCCCTATTTCCCAGCAAAACATCACTCAGCCTTCCGCCACCAACTTCCAACGCCCCTTCCCACCCCCAGCGTTACCCTTCGGCCACTGGAGGCTTTTTGGGCCCCATCGGGCAGGACAATTTGGGGGTTTCCCCAAAAAAACAATCCAACTGCTGAATGTCACTCTCCACAGCGGTAGGAAGCTGCCACAGCCACGGCCAGCGAGCGACCGCCGCCTCGGAATGTTGTGTGGAACGCGGGAGGCCGGCAACGGCCTGTGACGTCAGCAAAACCAGTGCTTTACTGGGACAGCACTGGGCGTTTGGGGGGGTTTCTGGCCCATATGGGGGACCCTCCACCCAAAAACACGCTGTGGAGAAGGGGCCGAGCGACACCCACCCCCACCTCCAGTTCCCTCCTCCCGTTTTCCCAGGGGTTGCCCTCATTCCCACGGGTCAACGTGGATTTTTGCCTCATCCTCCATCAAAGGAACCCCAAAATCCTGGAGGTTCTGCCCAAAAATTCTATGACATCACAATCCTCGATGATGTCACAACCCTACCTCTATGACATCACAATCTCCGATGATGTCACAATCCCCTCTATGACGTCACAACCCCACTGTATGACACCATAACCCCCTCTATGACATCAAAAACCACTCTATGACATCACAAACCACTCTGTGACGTCACAAACCCCACTATGATGTCACAACCACACTCTGTGAAATCACTACGCTCCTCTATGACGTTACAACCCTAACTCTATGACATCACAAACCACTCTATGACATCACAACCCTACGCTTTGACATCATAACCCCCTCTATGACATCACAACCCCACTCTATGAAATCACAAACCACTCTGTGACATCACAAAGCCCACTATGGCGTCACAACCCAACTCTGTGACATCACAAACCCCACTGTGATGCCACAAACGCACTCTATGACGTCACAACCCCCTCTATGACATCACAACCACACTCTATGACATCACAAACCCCACTATGATGTCACAACCCAAATCTTTGAAATCACAATGCCTTTCTATGACGTCACAACCCTACCTCTATGATGTCACAACCCCACTCTATGACACCATAATCCAACTCTGTGACATCACTACCACACTCTATGACGTCACAAGCCCACTCTATGACATCACAATCCCCACTATGACGTCACAACCCAACTCTCTGAAATCACAATGCCCTTCTATGACGTCACAACCCTACCTCTATGACATCACAACCCCACTCTATGACATCATAACCCCTCTATGACATCACAATCCCACTCTATGACGTCACAACCCGACTCTGTGACATCACAAACCCCACTATGACGTCACAACCGCACTCTATGACCTCGCAACCCCCTCTATGGCATCATAAACCCCACTATGATGTCACAACGCAACTCTGTGAAATCACAACGCTCCTCTATGATGTTACAACCCTAAATCTATGACATCACAAACCACTCTGTGACATCACAAACCCCACTATGACATCACAACCCTACACTTTGACATCATAACCCCCTCTATGACATCACAACCCCACTCTGTGACATCACAAATCCCACTATGACATCACAACCAGACTCTAGGACGTCACAACCCCCTCTATGAAATCATAACCCCATCTATGACATCACAATCCCCGATGAAGTCACAGCCCCCTACGACGTCACAACCTTACCTCTATGACCACACAACCCCAATCTATGACATCAGAAACCCCTCTATGACGCTACAACCGCACTCTATGACATCTCAATCCCCGATGACGTCACAACCCTCCCTCTATGACATCACAACCCCACTCTATGACATCACAAACCACTCTGTGACATCACAAACCCCACTATGACGTCACAACCACACTCTGTGAAATCACAACGCCCTTCTAAGACGTCACAACCCTACCTCTATGACACCACAACCTCCATGACATCACAACCCGACTCTGTGACATCACAACCCCTTCTATGACATCACAATCCCACCCTATGACGTCACAACCTGACTCTGTGACATCACAAACCCCACTATGACGTCACAACCCAACTCTGTGAAATCACAACGCGACTCTGTGAAATCACAACGCGACTCTGTGACATCACAACCACACTCTATGACATCACAACCCCACTCTATGACGTCACAACACTACCTCTATGAAATCACAAACCACTCTGTGACATCACAAACCCCACTATGACATCACAAACGCACTCTATGACGTCACAACCCCACTCTATGACATCAGAAACCACTCTGTGACATCACAAACCCCACTATGATGTCACAACTGCACTCTATGACCTCGCAACCCCCTCTATGACATCATAAACCCCACTATGACGTCACAACCCAACTCTGTGAAATCACAACGCTCCTCTATGACGTTACAACCCTAACTCTATGACATCACAAACCACTCTGTGACATCACAAACCCCACTATGACATCACAAACCTACGCTTTGACATCATAACCCCCTTTATGACATCACAACCCCACTCTATGAAATCACAAACCACTCTGTGACATCACAAAGCCCACTATGGCGTCACAACCCAACTCTGTGACATCACAAACCCCACTGTGATGCCACAAACGCACTCTATGACGTCACAACCCCCTCTATGACATCACAGCCACACTCTATGACATCACAAACCACTCTGTGACAACACAAACCCCACTATGATGTCACAACCCAACTCTTTGAAATCACAATGCCTTTCTGTGACGTCACACCCTACCTCTATGACATCACAACCCCACTCTATGACATCATAACCCCTCTATGACATCACAATCCCACTCTATGACGTCACAACCCGACTCTGTGACATCACAAACCCCGCTATGATGTCACAACCACACTCTATGAAATGAAACGCCCTTCTATGACGTCACAAGGAGAATGGGTGGTTTTAGAGGGGGTGGGAGAAGGAATGATTTTAGGGTGTGAGAGGGTGTGTTTTTTGGGGTCCCCCTCCTTTCCAATCCACGGTGTGCACAGAGAAGCGCCAGCCCCGACCGAGCCGTTTATACTGCACTGTAGAGAAAAAATACCTAAAAAACACTGGCACCCCCTCCTCCCACCCCAGTGACTGGAGGGGTCTGTCACGGGGCCAGGGAGTGCAGGCACCCCCCAAAAAGTGCTGGAGGGGAGGGGGTGAGGGCTGCTGGAGCCCCTCTGCTGTAAGGACAGAGAGTTGGGGGGGTTCAGGCTGGAGAAGGGAAGGCTCCGGGGAGACCTTTGTGCCCCTTCCAGTCCCTAAACAGGTGGGGCTCCAGGAAAGCTGGGGAGGGACTCTGGATGAGGGAGGGGAGCCGTGGGAGGAGGGGGAAGGGTTTGCCACTGGAAGAGGGGAGATTGAGATGAGATGTGGGGAGGAAATGGTTTGCTGGGGGGGTGGTGAGAGCCTGGCCCAGGTTGCCCCGAGAAGCTGTGGCTGCCCCATCCCTGGAGGGGTTCCAGGCCAGGTTGGAGGGGTCTTGGAGCAGCCTGGTGTGGTGGGAGGTGTCCCTGCCCAGGGCAGGGGGTGGCACTGGAGGGGCTTTAAGGTGCCTTCCAACTGTGACCATTGTGTGGTTGTGTGATCTCAAGAGCGGGCTGGTGTGTTAATGCAGGACATCAAGGTCTCTTGAGAGGTACTTGTGTTCTGCAGGTCAGGTGCCCGGGTGGTTCTGAGTCCCCGGATGAGGCAGCTCCTGCCGACAGTTTTAGCTCCGAGGATGTGACAGAACGGAAACCAGCCTTGTGGTGGACCCCAACCCTCAGAGGTGCGGACGCGTTGGTGACGTCCCCCTGGCCCAGAGACGCGGGGAGTTTTGCCACCAGCCTGGTAAGGATTCTCTTTTCTGCTGGAATGGGTGTCCCGATGGATTTCCCAAAGGATTGCCTTTCTGCTGGCTGTGTCTCTGTGCAGAGGGGTGCTCCTGACTGTGTGGCTTTAGCCCTGTGAGGGCTTTGGAGGAGAAGTGGCTAAAGCAGCTTTCTCTCCCTGGAGATGAGCAGCGTTTGGGTAGAAAAGCAGCGGTTGAGTCAGTAAAGCTTCTGGTTAGTGCTGCGCTCAGGCCGTGGAGCTCTGTCTCCTGGAGCTACATTTCCTTTGGAGCCATCATTTTCTCAGCTGAGCCTGTGCGAGTCTCACAGACTGGAGCCCGTTGGGGTGGTGACGCTGGAGCTGGGATCCATGGACCAAGTCTGATCAACCTTCTGATGATAATAGAAGTTGCCAGTGGATATAATTAAGGGACATCTCCTTGGCTGGGCAGCCCCCATGGACCAGCAAAGTTTGGATGTCTTTGACTTGGCTGATGGCAGAAAACCCCCTCCTGCCCTTGTTTGTGCCCAGAAACTGTGGCTGGAGGCAGCAGGAGATGGAAATTGTCCCTCAAAAGCCCGAGATGCTTTTGGGGGGGGGTTGCCCAAAACGAGGAAACGAGGGGTTTCGTCGCCCAATGTCACAGAGGGGGATGTGATGTCATAGAGGAAGGGTTGTGATGTCATAGGTTGGGGTTGTGAGGTTAGAGGTTTGGGGTGTGACGTCATAGAGTGGGGTTGTGGTGTCATAGAGTGGGGTTGTGATGTCATTGGGGGTTGTGAGGTCATGGATGTTTTGACGTCATAGAGTGTGGTTGTGACATCATAGAATGGGGTTGTGATGTCATAGAGGGGTTGTGACATCATCGGGGATAGTGATGTCATAGAGGTAGGGCTGTGACGTCGTAGAGGGGGTTATTGATGTCATAGAGTGGGGTTGTGATGTCATAGACGGACGTTGTGATGTCATAGAGGTAGGGTTGTGACGTCGTAGAGGAGCATTGTGATTTCACAGAGTTGGGTTGTGATGTCATAGAGTGGGATTGTGATATCATAGACTGGGATTATAATGTCATAGAGTGGGGTTGTGACGTCTTAGAGGGGGTTGTGACATCATCTGGGATTGTGATGTCATAGAGGTAGGGTTGTGTCATCATAGGGGGCGTTGTGATGTCATAGAGGGAGGGTTGTGATGTCATAGAGGGGGTTTGTGACGTCATAGAGGAGCGTTGTGATGTCATATAGTGGGGTTTTGATGTCATAGAGAGGGTTATGATGTCATAGAGTGGTGTGATGTCATAGAGGTGGTTATGATGTCATAGAGTGGGGTTGAGATGTCACAGAGTGGTTTGTAACGCCATAGAGTGGGGTTGTGACGTCATAGAGTGGGGTTGTGACGTCATAGAGTGGGGTTGTGATGTCATAGAGTGGGGTTGTGATGTCATGGAGTGGGTTTGTGAGATCATAGACGGGGTTGTGACGTCATAGAGGGGGTTGTGATATTATACAGTGGGGTTGTTATGTCATAGAGGGGGTTATGACGTCATAGAGTGGGGTTGTGAGATCATAGACGGGGTTCTGATGTCACAGAATCGGGTTCTGATGTCACAGAGTCGGGTTGTGATGTCTTAGAGTGGGGATGTGACGTCAAAGAGGCGGTTGTGACGTCATCGGGGATTGTGATGTCATAGACTGGGGTTGTTATGTCATATGTTTCTATGAAGCTGGGTCTAATGGATTTCTAGAAGAAATTTTCTAGAGGAAATCTAGAGGTTTTTTGGCTGTTTAGACTTTACCTGGGCTGATAAACCGTGTGAAATCCATGGCCAAAAAATCTTATTTTTCTGCCTTTTTGAGCCATTTCAAGTTATTTTGTCCCTGGTTTGCAGGCCGTCTGCCACCAGAAGAAGAGGCCACATGCGACCCCCAAAGACAAGCCCACGCCGGGGCGTCACCACCCGCAGCCCCACAGCGCCTGCGTCTCCTCCGGGGATCCCGGGACCTCCCTGTGCTGGGACTTGCCCTGAGGTGAGTGCGGAAGGTCAGCCCTCCCTTTTTCTTTCCCAAATGCCTCCTTTGGGTTCAGAAAAGCACCCTGGGGGTGGGGGGGGGAAGGGGCAGAAGGGAAGGGCAGCTGGAGGATTGCCCTTGCCCAGGTGCCTCTTGGTGGTTTTATTTGACTTTCAACCCCCAACGTTCTGTCTTTTTGGAGTCGGGGAGACCTTCCCCGGAGCCGTGAGGTTCAGAGCGGCCCCTCCTTGTGCAAAGCCCTCAGGTTTCCCCTTTTTGCCCAGGACAAACTCAAGTTCCATTGAGTTTTGTGGCCCGAGGCTTGCCCACTCCAGTCCCTCACAGCCAGCAAAATGCCTCCAGTTTTAATTTGACCTCATTTGAAGTGATCGCCCAATTAATTCTCCTAATTTAACCCCCACCGATCCATCTTCTTTAACCACCAGCATCCAGACCGGTGTCGTTTCTATGAAGCTGGGTCTAATGGATTTCTAGAGGAAGGACTTACAAATCCCTTTTTCCTTTGTTCTGCTCCCTTGTCCCTAAGGGCAGTTTCCCCCGGGGTCCTATTTCCTAACTCCTTGAAGAGCTGGAAGTTTGCTTTCTTAAAATGTGGCGTCCTAACTCTGCTTCTCGTGGGCTTCCAACTTGTGAAGAGAGTGAAGTGCACTAGAGCATGATGACTGCAGCCCATGGACTAGGGGATTGGGGGATGGAAAGGGCCCCCGGGGTTTCGCTTTGCTCCTTTTGCTTCTAGAAAAGGCCCAAATGGCTCAATCCCCACCTTCTGGCCCGGGGCAGCCGCAGGGGTGAAGTGGTAGCTGGAGGGTCCATCTCCAGAGCCCTGATTTCCCTGAGAAGGGGGAAATTTTGTGGGGGATGGAGTGGTGTGTGAGGAGGAGGAGGAGGGCAAGGAAGGCTAAAGGAGGGTCTTGGCGGAAAGATTTTTATCCCCAGCGTGGTTTTGTCAGATTTTTTGGGCAGAACATCCAGGATTTTGGGGTTCTTTTGATGGAGGATGAGGCAAAAATCCACGTTGAGCCGTGGGAATGAGGGCGACCCCTGGGAAAACGGGAGGAGGGAACTGGGGGTGGGGGTGGGTGTCGCTCGGCCCCTTCTCCACAGCGTGTTTTTGGGTGGAGGGTCCCCCATATGGGCCAGAAGCCCCCCCAAACGCCCAGTGCTGTCCCAGTAAAGCACTGGTTTTGCTGAGGTCACAGGCCGTTGCCGGCCTCCCGCGTTCCACACAACATTCCGAGGCGGCGGTCGCTCGCTGGCCGTGGCTGTGGCAGCTTCCTACCGCTGTGGAGAGTGACATTCAGCAGTTGGATTGTTTTTTTGGGGAAACCCCCAAATTGTCCTGCCCGATGGGGCCCAAAAAGCCTCCAGTGGCCGAAGGGTAACGCTGGGGGTGGGAAGGGGCGTTGGAAGTTGGTGGCGGAAGGCTGAGTGATGTTTTGCTGGGAAATAGGGACCGGTTTTGCCCCACCTCACCACGTTTTCCCTCTTTTGAAGCGTTTGTTGCGCCGTATCCATTCCCGACGTGCCTTCCTCCCCCTCCTCTTCCTCCCCCTTTCAGCCGCATCAAAGTCGGGGAGCAGTTGCAGGCGGAGCTGCCTGCCCTGCGGGACAGATCCCTCTTGGAAGAGGAGGAGGAAGGAGCCTCCCTGGTTTGGAAGCCCTGGGGTGACATGGAAAGCAAGCCCGAGCCGCAGGAGAAAGGTTTCTCTTCAGGCTTTTCTTGTGGGAAAGGGGCAAATTCCACCTTTTCAGAGTTACTTGATAGGGCGTTTGGGTTCTCTCCCGTCTTGTCTTGGCCCCGTAGCGTTGGAGGGAAGGAGATGGCTCGTTTTTGGGAGGAAAGTGGCTAGATAAGAGCCGATGGTGCTCTGGGGAGCATCTTCCATGAGAAAGGGGGGGTTTTGGCGGTCCCAGCTCATCTGCAGCCAGGGAGGAGTTTCTCTCTGGAGATCCCGCTCCCAAAGCTCTTGAAAGAGCCTTTTTTTTGTCCATCAGAAGACTTTTGGCCTCATCCAGAAGGAGGTAAAGCCGTTGGAGCGGGGCGGAGCTGGTTAGCGGGGAGGCTTTTAACCCAGTGACGCGTGGAAACAAACCTTACAACTCGCAGAGAGTTATAAAGCAGGTGTGTTTATTGCGGCGCTGGGTGCAAGGGGGATTTCTTCTCCAAACTTGCACACCGGTTTGTGAAACAAGCGTCTATTTATGGTGAAAAGCGTACATATTCATTAAGGTGGGCTGGGTTATTCTAATTAATTCTAAGAAAAGGCGTTACTATTGTAATTATTTCTAAGAACTCATTATCATAAATCTCCTCCCCTTGCCGCATGCGCACTGCCGCCTGGTGGTCGTGGGCCGGGGTCTTCTGGAGGAAGGCTCGCAGTCTTCTTCACCGGGTACCTTCACCTTTGTCCCAGAAAGCTTGGGTTGGCCGGATCCCAAACCGCAAAACTAGTCCCGACCAGATGGACACCTTTCCCAGACAGTTGGGTCCCTCCTTAGCATGCAGGCTGCTCCCGCTATCTTATACACAAGGCCATTTCTTTATCTTGGAATGCTGGGCTCCGAGCTTTGTTCTTTCCCAGGCTGTACTAAATTCACACTAACAACCTTTAACCATTCATTTTCTGAATCAAGTCCCCCCTTTTCTTTCACCTTTGTAAATTCTTTTACAATTGCCTGTAACACACTCTCCCTCCCCATCTGATTTCTAAAATACTTCCCTGATTCCACCCGTTCACGGAGCTGGTGCTTCTTCCATTGAATGTATTCGTCTTTGGCCCCCCTGGTACAACACATAAGACATCTAATTAATGCACACACTAAAGTTCCTAACATAAGTATTGCTACTAGAAGGATAAACAGTCGCTTAAGCCAAGCCAAGTTAGGTAACCACGAGGTTAACTTTTCCCAAAGGTCGGAAAACCCGAATGTGGTGTCATCTTGCGCAGTCAGATGCAAAATCTGAGTTTTAGCTATGAGATTTTGTAAGTCTTTCTCTATTCTTCCGTTTTGGTTTACATATGAGCAACAGCTTTGATTAATCACTGCACATAAGCCTCCCTCTTTCCAAGTTAATAAGTCTAATGCCATTCTATTTTGTCCAACCACATTTGCTAATGACTGGACTTCTTGTTGAAGTGCCCGTATAGCATCGATTGTAGATTTCTCAAGCACTTCCTTAGTGGCCGATATGTTTACAATTGCTTTCTCCAATTCACTGACGCCCAGGAACGGTATAAGCCACCTTACAAAGCTATGGAACCTTGTTCCCCTCGTCACTAGAGGGTTTTCTACTCCCCGAATTCTCCTCCAAGGTGTTCTCAGCATTCCTGAGGGGATTTCAGACTGATTAAACACCGTATCCTGGCTAGTTAGATAGCCTATCGTGCAAGTTCCCTTCCATCCTGCGGGCAGCTGTTTTCTGCTATATCCATCTCCACACAACCACCAATACCCTTGAGGTAACTTACAGGGTCCAATAGTTGCTGTCAAATTCGCACCTAAAAACTTTCCTGCCTGATACCATCCATACTCCCACGAATATCCTTCTCCTTCAGAAACGCCACTACTTTTATATGCAACTAGTTGGGTTTTGTCGCAAAAGTCAATATACGTTGCCTTTATCCCTGTTAGATCCCAATTCCCTACATCAACAGTTGTCTTATTAATCCAGAACTTGCTCCATCCCCAGGCTATTGTCTTATTCACCGGCCCCCTGTGTCTATATTCCCCGTGTTCCCAGGTACAATTGTTACTGCTAATTAATACCACAAGCTCTTCTTTCAATAGTTGTAAATCAAATCTGGGTCCTAAGGGGTAGACATTATCATCGTATTCACAATATCCATTCTGCTCATTTCCCCCTTTTGCCCAAAATTTAGGCCAGGTTCCGTTGGCATAATTCCAATTGCTTGCTGCCACCCCATATAGAGGTAATTTCATTTCTCCTTTAGGTAAGGTGGTACATACCCAACAATCTGACAGATTAGTAGCTTTTACCAATGTTTCCAGACTTCGTGTATATGTATTCGTATCCCATGTCCCTCCCCCTGAAATACAAAGTCCCGGCATGTTGACGACTATCAAGGTTACTGATGTCCATCTTTTCGTTGGAGGCGAAGCTTCAGGGGTCTGGTCTGCGTTGATGTCCATTGGGGTTCCAGAGCTCTCTTGACGCGAGTCCAATGGATCCAAGCGGCTTGTTCCTTAATCTTTATGGCTGTGTGAGTGGTCAGCAGTACCTGGAAGGGACCTTCCCACTTTGGCCTCAGTGGTGAATCTGTAAAAGACTTAACATATACATAATCTCCAGGTTCTTTTGAAACAACCCTTGCAGTGAAATGAGATCCTCGGTCCGAGGAAATTACTGCGGGAACCCCAAATCTCGGTATAATTTCTTGCAACAATGCTTTGACCACTTCTCTTGTTTTATTGGTTCGGCAGGGAAATGCCTCTGGCCATCCTGAAAAGGTATCAGTTAGCACCAATAGGTATCGAAACCCCCCTTTTCTTGGAAGTTCTGAAAAATCAATTTGCCATTGTTGTCCCGGATAGTTTCCCTTCCCTATCTGGCCAAATTGGACTCTGGGGCCTGTCCTAGGGTTGTTCTGTAAACATACCTCACGCTGCTGAGTGACTTGTTTGACAGTGGCATATAGATTCCGAGCACATATTAGCCTATTCAGGTATCTGTAAAGTGCCTCTGTTCCCCAATGGGATTTTCTATGTTCTGCCATGACTACAGCCCATAGTAACGAGAAAGGCACTATTATTTTTCCCTGTGGGGTTTTGGCCCATTTCCCTTCAATTTTCCCATTTAAGTCTTTGATCAATTTGTGTTCGTCCCTAGAATATTTAGGTTCGTCGTCAATTTGTATTTTACCATCTGGGACCAAGGATTGTATCTCCGCATTACCCATTTCCGCTGCCCTTTTGGCTTCTCGGTCCGCCAGTGCGTTGCCCAGTTCCATAGCGGTGTTCCCTTTTTGGTGGGCTTTGCAGTGCATGATAGCCACTTTGGCAGGCAGTAATACTGCATCTAAGAGCTTGAGAATTTCTTCAGCATGTTTGATGTGTTTCCCTTGTGTAGATAAGAGTCCTCTTTCTCTCCAGTCCGCCCCGTGAGCATGCACCACCCCAAAAGCATATTTAGAGTCTGTCCAGATATTTATCCGTTTTCCTTTGGCCAATTCCAGCGCTCGGGTTAGTGCTATTATCTCAGCCTTTTGGGCTGATGTATTTGGGGCCAGGGCCTTGGATTCTATTACCTTCTCTGTGGTGGTTACCGCATAGCCAGCTTTGCGTATTCCCTGTTGAATGAAGCTGCTCCCGTCGGTGAACCAGGAATCCTCTGCATCCTCCAAAGGTTCTTCTTTCAGGTCTGGTCGGCTGGAGTACACAGCCTCGATTGTTTCCAAGCAGTCATGGGTCACTGATTCTCCTTCGGTTCCGCTGAGGAAAGAGGCTGGATTGACAACATTAGTTACTGTTATTTCTACATCATCTTGCTCTATCAGGATAGCCTGGTACTTAAGAAACCTCTGAGGTGAAAGCCAATGCCCCCCTTTTACTTCCAGTACTGCTGAGATGGTATGTGAAACCATAACTGTGATTTTCTGGCCTAGGGTGAACTTACGGGCCTCTTGGATGTTTATTACCACTGCTGCCACCGCTCGGAGACAGCTAGGCCACCCTTTACTTACTCCGTCGAGCTGTTTGGAGAAGTATGCCACCGCCCTTCGATAGGGTCCCAGATTCTGAGCTAGGACTCCTAAGGCCATTCCTTGCTTCTCATAGGAAAACAACCAGAAAGGTTTAGTAGTGTCAGGTAATCCCAGGGCAGGTGCTTCCATTAACCTCTTTTTTAACTGATGGAAGGCTCTGTCTGCTTCCTTATTCCACACAATATTCTTTGAGTCAGATTTTAATAACTCGTATAGAGGTTTTACCAAGAGTCCGTAGTTATATATCCAGAGACGACACCATCCTGTCATTCCTAGAAAGGTCCGAAGTTCCTTAGGCATCTGTGGTCAAGGTGTCTGGCAAATGGCCTCTTTCCTCTCCTTCCCCAGTGTCCGTTGGCCTGCGGTTATTTCATATCCCAGATAGGTCACTTGCTGCTGGGCTATCTGTGCCTTCTGTGGAGAAACTTTATAGCCATTAAGTCCAAGGAAATTTAGCAGGCTCACAGTCCATTTTATGCATGTTTCTCTGGTGTCAGTGGCGAGTAACATATCGTCCACATACTGCAAAACCACTCCTGACCCAAGCGGGCGTTTCCACTGCTCCAAATCTTTAGCTAGCTGATTTCCAAAAAGTGTTGGGCTATTTTTAAAGCCCTGTGGTAGCACAGTCCATGTAAGCTGTGTTTTCCTCCCAGATTCTGGGTTTTCCCATTCGAATGCAAATAAAAGTTGGCTCTCTGGGCTCAAAGGCACGCAGAAAAAGGCATCCTTTAGGTCCAAAACGGTAAACCATGCCAATTCAGGTACCAGTTTAGTTAGAAGAGTGTATGGATTTGCCACTACCGGATGTAAATCCTCAACAATTCTGTTGATAGCTCTGAGGTCCTGCACTATGCGATAGCTACCATCCGGCTTCTTGACAGGTAATATTGGAGTGTTATACTCTGATTCACATTCTTTCAGCAGCCCATACTCGATAAACCGGTCTATAGTTGGTCGGATCCCCTCCCTGTCCTCTATCCTAAGGGGATACTGTTTGACTCTTTGACTCCTTGTTGAGGCTTTATCACTATTGGGGAGGCATTTTTTTGCTCTCCCCGGCACTCCCGAGGCCCATACCCCCGGATAAATTTGGGCTTTAATCTCCTCAGGCACTCCTGTAGAAATGGGAGTTCCTATTAGGGCCAAACTTAGTATTTCAATTAGTCGATCTTCCCTTATCCGGAGTTCCATTTTCCCTTTTTTGAATTTAATTTCTGCTCCCAATTGTTCTAATAAATCTCGCCCTAGCAGGGGTTTCGGGGAATTTGGCAGATATAAAAATTTGTGTATCCCCAATTGTTTTCCCAATTTGAACTTAAGAGGTTTGAGAAAATATGCCTTCTCACTCTGGCCAGTGGCTCCCGTTACTGTTATAAAATCAGTATCAAGAGGGGTCAGAGCTTGATTCAAAACCGAATACGTTGCTCCTGTATCCACCAAAAATTTTATTTCTTGTTGCTTTTTCCCTAGCCTTAGGGTAACCAGCGGATCCGCTAGGGTAGATTCCCCAGGTCCCCGTCAATCTTCTTTAAAATGGGCCTGAATTTTCTCTTTTCGTCTTTTTGGACACTCATTCTTCCAGTGCCCCCTCTGCTTACACCATGCGCATTGATCTCTTTCTAATGGTTTCCTAAAGTTCCCAGTTTTTATTTCCCCCCCACCATGTATTGCTGCCACCAGTGCCCGTCGGTCCCTTCTCCTATCCTCCTCCTCTCGGTTGTTAAATACTCTCCATGCCTCATCTAACAGAGTCTCTAGATTCCTGCTGTCAGTTGTTCTCAGTTTTTGCAGCTTCCTCCGGATATCATTAGCAGACTGTCCTAAAAAGAGAGACACTAACTGCTGGATTCCTATCTCTGATCCAGGGTCCAAGGGGGTGTAGCGTCTCATTGCATCCCGTAATTTATCCAAAAACTCCGAGGGACTCTCCTTCGGCCCTTGTCTTACAGCATACAGCATCGACCAGTTAATAGCTTTCGGGATAGCCCTCTCCATCCCCCTTATAATCCAATCTCTATAACTTTGTAGTGCTTCTGAGTGAATGCTCCTATTTGGGTCCCAATGAGGGTCCTGCAAGGGGAAGTACTCTTTAATGTCTCTTCCTGAATCTTTCAGGTGGTCCGTGGCTATATCTTGAGCAGCTTTCAAAACCAGTTGTTTCTCGGTTTCTGTCAGGTGATCTAATAATAACTGGACATCACTCCAGTCAGGATTGTGCTGCTTTACCAGAAACTGAAAATGTTTAGTAACCCCTACGGGATCATTCCGATAATTCTTTGCCACGCTTTTCCAGGTTTCTAAATCAAATGAGGAAAAAGGGACTTTTATCAATACAGGTAGTCCTTCCGGACCCACAGCTTCCCTTAAGGGTGCTTGAATCACTATTCGCTCTGTTCCCTTCCGAGTACGGGACGATACCGGACTGTCAGGTGGGGTTTTGGAATCAGTTTCAGTTTCTCCGTCTCCTTGGGAAGCCTTTACCCCCCCCCAACGGTCTCCTATTGCCTTAACCGGTGGTAAGTAAGTTTCAAGAAAATCGTCTTCTTTAGAATCCCGAATCTTTTCAGGCTTTGTGCATCTCTGCCCTATGCTACAGGCCGAACAACATCTTTTTATATTGGCTTTCATTTCTTCCCTTTTTTCTTTCTCTAAGGCTAATACCATCGGGTCTTGTGGAGGTAACAGCCCGCAGTCCCGTTGGTACTCTGGGTGGTTCCAAAGGGTGAAAAACATGTCCGCATATATGACTTCATCCCACTTTCCTTCCCTTCTAAGGAACAGCATTAATTGTAATATAGTGTTGTAATTAAGAGTCCCATTAAAGGGCCATTTCTCTTGATCATCTAACTTGTAAACGGGCCACCACTGATTACAGTATTTAATTAAGGTTTTCTTGTTCACGCTGCCACCTGGTGAGCCTCCGATCTCCTTCCAGTGTGCTAAAATACACCCTAGGGGACTCCTTTTCAGTATCTCACTTCCTTGATTATTGCCCATTTTATGTCCTCCTTACCCCCTTAGTTCAGAGGTGACCCTGATCTCCGTGTGTCACTTGGGTGTTACCCCTGTTCCCCTCCCGGGAAACGGTACAGCTATATCCCTGCCGCTACCTTTATCTCCAGGGGTAGGCTATGTCTCCACAGATTACTTGTTCCAACTCTCCCGCCCGCTCGATCTTCTCCCACTCAGTCCAGCTACCACACTGTGAACACCAAAAATCGTCCTCCTGATCTACCCAAGCCTCTGTATTACAAGCAAAGCACTTTAAGACAAAAATAGGATCACAAACGTTATCTGAATGTCCAGGACAATGCCACGCAATATTCTCAGTATTAGGTTCACAGTCTGTCATATGCTTCGTTCGTCTCCGGCCGCTCTCCTCGCGGAGAACACGGAACCGCAGATCGGAACTCCGCACTCGCTCTGCAGCAGTGCCGCGTCTCAATCACTCATTTCACTCATACAACAATTTCCACCTTATATCAGACAATAACACGATAGCGGAAATAGCGGTAATAGCGGTACCTTATGACAAATACAACAAGTAGCCAGCAGTATTGCAATTCTACATACTAACACAAAAACCCGAAACCGAGGGATCCCACACCAACCATTAGCCCAAGCTTGAGCATACCCCGGGGCGAGTACACCGACTCTTTACCACGCGTAGGACGTCTCCTCACGACTTACAGGTCCCCCCCTTAAGAAACCCTGAACATACCTGGTCCGCAGGAGATGGTCCTTGTCTGTCCCCGCGGTGATCTGGATGAGTTGGGGAGTCCTTCCGAGAAATCTCGGGGGCGCCCAGAGGAGTCCCGTCCTCAGCAGGTCCCGCAGCCGGACAGAGAGGGTCCCATCTGGGGTGCCAAATTGACGCGCGGAAACAAACCTTACAACTCGCTGAGAGTTATAAAGCAGGTATGTTTATTGCGGCACCGGGTGCAAGGGGGATTTCTCCTCCAAACTTGCACACCGGTTTGTGAAACAAGCGTCTATTTATGGTGAAAAGCGTACATATTCATTAAGGTGGGCTGGGTTATTCTAATTAATTCTAAGAAAAGGCGTTACTATTCTAATTATTTCTAAGAACTCATTATCATAAGTCTCCTCCCCTTGCCGCATGCGCACTGCTGCCTGGTGGTCGTGGGCCGGGGTCTTCTGGAGGAAGGCTCGCAGTCTTCTTCACCGGGTACCTTCACCTTTGTCCCAGAAAGCTTGGGTTGGCCGGATCCCAAACCGCAGAACTAGTCCCGACCAGATGGACACCTTTCCCAGACAGTTGGGTCCCTCCTTAGCATGCAGGCTGCTCCCGCTATCTTATACACAAGGCCATTTCTTTATCTTGGAATGCTGGGCTCCGAGCTTTGTTCTTTCCCATGCCGTACTAAATTCACACTAACAACCTTTAACCATTCATTTTCTGATTCACCAGAAAGCCCTATTTTCAATCCCCCGTTGGAATCCTGTCCTTAGGACCCTTCTTCCTGCTAAAAACCCAGCGGGAGAAGACACCATTGCCCTCCTTTGTAATGACAAGGGAGTCTTTAATATCCCTGGATTTCTCCCCATAGATCCAGAGGCAATCCGTGGCCCAGTGTGTTGACTCTTGTTACTTCTGGAGGAAGACAGTGCGATTTGGGTGCACCTGACCTCGCCTGCTGGAGAAAAGGGTCAAGAGAGTCCGGGATGAGGTGGAAAAAGCCAAAGGCGAGGTAAAACAGCTGCTGGGGGGGGTGTTTCGTTGCCCAATGTCATAGAGGGGGATGTGATGTCCTAGAGGGAGGGCTGTGATGTCATAGAGGGTGTTGTGTTGTCACAAGTTGGGGTTGTGAGGTTAGAGGTTTGGGGTGTGACGTCATAGAGGGGGGCTGTGGTGTCCTAAAGAGAGGGTAGTGACGTCATATAGGCGTTGTGATGTCATACAGGGAGGGTTATGACGTCACAGGTTGGGGTTGTGACTTCACAGGTTTGGTTTGTGATGTCACAGGGTGTGGTTGTGATGTAGAGGGGTTGTGATGTCATAGTGGCATTGTGATGTCACAGAGTGGGGTTGTGATGTCACAGTGGGGTTGTGATGTCACAGTGGGGTTGTGGGGGTTTGTGAGGTCATGGGTGTTGTGACATCATAGGTTGGGGTTGAGATGTCATAGAGTGGGGTGGTGACATCATAGAGTAGGGTTGTGACATCATAGAGTGCGGTTGTGACGTCATAGTGGGGTTTGTGATGTCACTGAGTCGGGTTGTGATGTCATAGATTGAGGTTCTGATGTCATAGATGGGGTTGTGATGTCATAGAGTGGGGTTGTGATGTCATAGAGTGGGGTTGTGATGTCATAGAGGTAGGGTTTGTGACGTCATAGAGGGGTGTTGTGATTTCACGGAGTTGGGTTGTGACGTCATATTGGGGTTTGTGATGTCACAGAGTGGTTTCTGATGTCATAGAGTGGGGTTGTGACGTCCTAGAGGCGGTTGTGACGTCATAGAGTGTGTTTGTGATGTCATAGTGGGGTTTGTGATTTCATAGAGGTAGTGTTGTGACGTCATAGAGTGGGGTTGTGATGTCATAGAGTGTGGTTGTGATGTCACAGAGTCGCGTTGTGATTTCACAGAGTTGGGTTGTGACGTCATAGTGGGGTTTGTGATGTCACAGAGTCAGGTTGTGACGTCATAGGGTGGGATTGTGATGTCATAGAAGGGGTTGTGATGTCACAGAGTCGGGTTGTGATGTCATAGACGGAGGGTTGTGGTGTCATAGAGGTAGGGTTGTGACGTCATAGTGGGGTTTGTGATGTCACAGAGTGGTTTGTGATGTCACAGGGTGGTTTGTGATGTCATAGAGGGAGGGTTGTGACGTCATCGGGGATTGAGATGTCATAGAGTGCGGTTGTGGCGTCATAGAGGGGTTTCTGATGTCATAGATTGGGGTTGTGATGTCATAGAGGTAGGGTTGTGACGTCGTAGGGGGCTGTGACGTCATCGGGGATTGTGATGTCATAGATGGGGTTATGATTTCATAGAGGGGGTTGTGACGTCCTAGAGTCTGGTTGTGACGTCATAGTGGGCTTTGTGATGCCACAGAGTGGTTTGTGATGTCATAGAGTGGGGTTGTGATGTCATAGAGGGGGTTATGATGTCAAAGTGTAGGGTTGTGATGTCATAGTGGGGTTTGTGATGTCACAGAGTGGTTTGTGATGTCATAGAGTTAGGGTTGTAACGTCATAGAGGAGCGTTGTGATTTCACAGAGTGTGGTTGTGACGTCATAGTGGGGTTTATGATGTCATAGAGGGGGTTGCGAGGTCATAGAGTGCGGTTGTGACGTCATAGTGGGGTTTGTGATGTCACAGAGTCGGGTTGTGACGTCATAGTGGGGTTTGTGATGTCATAGAGGGGTTATGATGTCATAGAGTGGGGTTGTGATGTCCTAGAGTCTGGTTGTGACGTCATAGTGGGCTTTGTGATGCCACAGAGTGGTTTGTGATGTCATAGAGTGGGGTTGTGATGTCATAGAGTGGGCTTGTGACGTCATAGAGTGGGGTTGTGATGTCACAGAACCGCGTTGTGATGTCATAGAGGGGGATTGTGATGTCGTAGAGGTAGGGTTGTGACGTCATAGAAGGGCGTTTCATTTCATAGAGTGTGGTTGTGACATCATAGCGGGGTTTGTGATGTCACAGAGTCGTGTTGTGACGTCATAGAGTGGGATTGTGATGTCATAGAGGGGTTATGATGTCATAGAGTGGGGTTGTGATGTCATAGAGGTAGGGTGTGACGTCATAGAAAGGCATTGTGATTTCAAAGAGTTGGGTTGTGACATCATAGTGGGGTTTGTGTTGTCACAGAGTGGTTTGTGATGTCATAGAGTGTGGCTGTGATGTCATAGAGGGGGTTGTGACGTCATAGAGTGCGTTTGTGGCATCACAGTGGGGTTTGTGATGTCACAGAGTTGGGTTGTGACGCCATAGTGGGCTTTGTGATTTCACAGAGTGGTTTGTGATTTCATAGAGTGGGGTTGTGATGTCATAGAGGGGGTTATGATGTCAAAGCGTAGGTTTGTGATGTCATAGTGGGGTTTGTGATGTCACAGAGTGGTTTGTGATGTCATAGAGTTAGGGTTGTAACGTCATAGAGGAGCGTTGTGATATCACAGAGTCGGGTTGTGATGTCATAGACGGAGGGTTGTGGTGTCATAGAGGTAGGGTTGTGACATCATAGAGTGTGGTTGTGACGTCATGGGGGCTGTGACGTCATCGGGGATTGTGATGTCATAGATGGGGTTATGATTTCATAGAGGGGGTTGTGACGTCCTAGAGTCGGGTTGTGATGTCATAGTGGGCTTTGTGATGTCACAGAGTCGGGTTGTGACATCATAGACTGGGATTGTGATGTCATAGAGGGGTTATGATGTCATAGAGTAGGGTTGTGACATCATAGAGGTGGATGTGACGTCATAGAGTGGGGTTGTGATGTCATAGAGTGGGGTTGTGACGTCATAGAGGTGGATGTGACGTCATAGACTGCGGTTGTGGCGTCATAGTGGGGTTTGTGGTGTCACAGACTGGTTTGTGATGTCATAGAGTGGGGTTGTAATGTCATAGAAGTAGCGTTGTGACGTCATAGAGTGGGGTTGTGATGTCACAGAACCGCGTTGTGATGTCATAGAGTGGGGTTGTGATGTCATAGAGGTAGGGTTGTGATGTCATAGAAGGGCGTTTCATTTCATAGCGTGTGGTTGTGACATCATAGCGGGGTTTGTGATGTCACAGAGTCGGGTTGTGACGTCATAGAGTGGGGTTGTGATGTCATAGAGGGGTTATGATGTCATAGAGTGGGGTTGTGATGTCATAGAGGTAGGGTGTGACGTCATAGAAAGGCATTGTGATTTCAAAGAGTTGGGTTGTGACATCATAGTGGGGTTTGTGTTGTCACAGAGTGGTTTGTGATGTCATAGAGTGTGGCTGTGATGTCATAGAGGGGGTTGTGACGTCATAGAGTGCGTTTGTGGCATCACAGTGGGGTTTGTGATGTCACAGAGTCGGGTTGTGACGTCATAGAGTGGGGTTGTGATGTCATAGAGGGGTTATGATGTCATAGAGTGGGGTTGTGATGTCATGGAGTTAGGGTTGTGACGTCATAGAAGGGCGTTGTGATTTCAGAGAGTTGGGTTGTGACGTCATAGTGGGGATTGTGATGTCATAGAGTGGGCTTGTGACGTCATAGATTGGGGTTGTGATGTCATAGAGTGGGGTTGTGATGTCATAGAGGGGTTATGATGTCATAGAGTGGGGTTGTGATGTCATAGAGGTAGGGTGTGACGTCACAGAAAGGCATTGTGATTTCAAAGAGTTGGGTTGTGACATCATAGTGGGGTTTGTGTTGTCACAGAGTGGTTTGTGATGTCATAGAGTGTGGCTGTGATGTCATAGAGGGGGTTGTGAAGTCATAGAGTGCGTTTGTGGCATCACAGTGGGGTTTGTGATGTCACAGAGTTGGGTTGTGACGCCATAGTGGGCTTTGTGATGTCACAGAGTGGTTTGTGATTTCATAGAGTGGGGTTGTGATGTCATAGAGTGGGGTTGTGATGTCATAGAGGTAGGGTTTGTGACGTCATAGAGGGGTGTTGTGATTTCACGGAGTTGGGTTGTGACATCATATTGGGGTTTGTGATGTCACAGAGTGGTTTCTGATGTCATAGAGTGGGGTTGTGACGTCCTAGAGGCGGTTGTGACGTCATAGAGTGCGTTTGTGATGTCATAGTGGGGTTTGTGATTTCATAGAGGTAGTGTTGTGACGTCATAGAGTGGGGTTGTGATGTCACAGAGTGTGGTTGTGATGTCACAGAGTCGCGTTGTGATTTCACAGAGTTGGGTTGTGACGTCATAGTGGGGTTTGTGATGTCACAGAGTCAGGTTGTGACGTCATAGGGTGGGATTGTGATGTCATAGAAGGGGTTGTGATGTCACAGAGTCGGGTTGTGATGTCATAGACGGAGGGTTGTGGTGTCATAGAGGTAGGGTTGTGACGTCATAGTGGGGTTTGTGATGTCACAGAGTGGTTTGTGACGTCACAGGGTGGTTTGTGATGTCATAGAGTGGGTTTGTGATGTCATAGAGGGAGGGTTGTGACGTCATCGGGGATTGAGATGTCATAGAGTGCGGTTGTGGCGTCATAGAGGGGTTTCTGATGTCATAGATTGGGGTTGTGATGTCATAGAGGTAGGGTTGTGACGTTGTAGGGGGCTGTGACGTCATCGGGGATTGTGATGTCATAGATGGGGTTATGATTTCATAGAGGGGGTTGTGACGTCCTAGAGTCTGGTTGTGACGTCATAGTGGGCTTTGTGATGCCACAGAGTGGTTTGTGATGTCATAGAGTGGGGTTGTGATGTCATAGAGGGGGTTATGATGTCAAAGTGTAGGGTTGTGATGTCATAGTGGGGTTTGTGATGTCACAGAGTGGTTTGTGATGTCATAGAGTTAGGGTTGTAACGTCATAGAGGAGCGTTGTGATTTCACAGAGTGTGGTTGTGACGTCATAGTGGGGTTTATGATGTCATAGAGGGGGTTGCGAGGTCATAGAGTGCGGTTGTGACGTCATAGTGGGGTTTGTGATGTCACAGAGTCGGGTTGTGACGTCATAGAGTGGGGTTGTGATGTCATAGAGGGGTTATGATGTCATAGAGTGGGGTTGTGATGTCATAGAGGTAGGGTTGTGACGTCATAGAAGGGCGTTGTGATTTCAGAGAGTTGGGTTGTGACGTCATAGTGGGGATTGTGATGTCATAGAGTAGGCTTGTGACGTCATAGAGTGGGGTTGTGATGTCACAGAACCGCGTTGTGATGTCATAGAGGGGGATTGTGATGTCGTAGCGGTAGGGTTGTGACGTCATAGAAGGGCGTTTCATTTCATAGCGTGTGGTTGTGACATCATAGCGGGGTTTGTGATGTCACAGAGTCGTGTTGTGACGTCATAGAGTGGGATTGTGATGTCATAGAGGGGTTATGATGTCATAGAGTGGGGTTGTGATGTCATGGAGGTAGGGTTGTGACGTCATAGAAGGGCGTTGTGATTTCAGAGAGTTGGGTTGTGACGTCATAGTGGGGATTGTGATGTCATAGAGTGGGCTTGTGACGTCATAGAGTGGGGTTGTGATGTCATAGAGTGGGGTTGTGATGTCATAGAGGGGTTATGATGTCATAGAGTGGGGTTGTGATGTCATAGAGGTAGGGTGTGACGTCACAGAAAGGCATTGTGATTTCAAAGAGTTGGGTTGTGACATCATAGTGGGGTTTGTGTTGTCACAGAGTGGTTTGTGATGTCATAGAGTGTGGCTGTGATGTCATAGAGGGGGTTGTGAAGTCATAGAGTGCGTTTGTGGCATCACAGTGGGGTTTGTGATGTCACAGAGTTGGGTTGTGACGCCATAGTGGGCTTTGTGATGTCACAGAGTGGTTTGTGATTTCATAGAGTGGGGTTGTGATGTCATAGAGTGGGGTTGTGATGTCATAGAGGTAGGGTTTGTGACGTCATAGAGGGGTGTTGTGATTTCACGGAGTTGGGTTGTGACATCATATTGGGGTTTGTGATGTCACAGAGTGGTTTCTGATGTCATAGAGTGGGGTTGTGACGTCCTAGAGGCGGTTGTGACGTCATAGAGTGCGTTTGTGATGTCATAGTGGGGTTTGTGATTTCATAGAGGTAGTGTTGTGACGTCATAGAGTGGGGTTGTGATGTCATAGTGTGGTTGTGATGTCACAGAGTCGCGTTGTGATTTCACAGAGTTGTGACGTCATAGTGGGGTTTGTGATGTCACAGAGTCAGGTTGTGACGTCATAGGGTGGGATTGTGATGTCATAGAAGGGGTTGTGATGTCACAGAGTCGGGTTGTGATGTCATAGACGGAGGGTTGTGGTGTCATAGAGGTAGGGTTGTGACGTCATAGTGGGGTTTGTGATGTCACAGAGTGGTTTGTGATGTCACAGGGTGGTTTGTGATGTCATAGAGGGAGGGTTGTGACGTCATCGGGGATTGAGATGTCATAGAGTGCGGTTGTGGCGTCATAGAGGGGTTTCTGATGTCATAGATTGGGGTTGTGATGTCATAGAGGTAGGGTTGTGACGTCGTAGGGGGCTGTGACGTCATCGGGGATTGTGATGTCATAGATGGGGTTATGATTTCATAGAGGGGGTTGTGACGTCCTAGAGTCTGGTTGTGACGTCATAGTGGGCTTTGTGATGCCACAGAGTGGTTTGTGATGTCATAGAGTGGGGTTGTGATGTCATAGAGGGGGTTATGATGTCAAAGTGTAGGGTTGTGATGTCATAGTGGGGTTTGTGATGTCACAGAGTGGTTTGTGATGTCATAGAGTTAGGGTTGTAACGTCATAGAGGAGCGTTGTGATTTCACAGAGTGTGGTTGTGACGTCATAGTGGGGTTTATGATGTCATAGAGGGGGTTGCGAGGTCATAGAGTGCAGTTGTGACGTCATAGTGGGGTTTGTGATGTCACAGAGTCGGGTTGTGACGTCATAGAGTGGGGTTGTGATGTCATAGAGGGGTTATGATGTCATAGAGTGGGGTTGTGATGTCATAGAGGTAGGGTTGTGACGTCATAGAAGGGCGTTGTGATTTCAGAGAGTTGGGTTGTGACGTCATAGTGGGGATTGTGATGTCATAGAGTGGGGTTGTGACGTCATAGAGTGGGGTTGTGATGTCACAGAACCGCGTTGTGATGTCATAGAGGGGGATTGTGATGTCGTAGAGGTAGGGTTGTGACGTCATAGAAGGGCGTTTCATTTCATAGAGTGTGGTTGTGACATCATAGCGGGGTTTGTGATGTCACAGAGTCGTGTTGTGACGTCATAGAGTGGGATTGTGATGTCATAGAGGGGTTATGATGTCATAGAGTGGGGTTGTGATGTCATAGAGGTAGGGTGTGACGTCATAGAAAGGCATTGTGATTTCAAAGAGTTGGGTTGTGACATCATAGTGGGGTTTGTGTTGTCACAGAGTGGTTTGTGATGTCATAGAGTGTGGCTGTGATGTCATAGAGGGGGTTGTGACGTCATAGAGTGCGTTTGTGGCATCACAGTGGGGTTTGTGATGTCACAGAGTTGGGTTGTGACGCCATAGTGGGCTTTGTGATTTCACAGAGTGGTTTGTGATTTCATAGAGTGGGGTTGTGATGTCATAGAGGGGGTTATGATGTCAAAGCGTAGGTTTGTGATGTCATAGTGGGGTTTGTGATGTCACAGAGTGGTTTGTGATGTCATAGAGTTAGGGTTGTAACGTCATAGAGGAGCGTTGTGATATCACAGAGTCGGGTTGTGATGTCATAGACGGAGGGTTGTGGTGTCATAGAGGTAGGGTTGTGACATCATAGAGTGTGGTTGTGACGTCATGGGGGCTGTGACGTCATCGGGGATTGTGATGTCATAGATGGGGTTATGATTTCATAGAGGGGGTTGTGACGTCCTAGAGTCGGGTTGTGATGTCATAGTGGGCTTTGTGATGTCACAGAGTCGGGTTGTGACATCATAGACTGGGATTGTGATGTCATAGAGGGGTTATGATGTCATAGAGTAGGGTTGTGACATCATAGAGGTGGATGTGACGTCATAGAGTGGGGTTGTGATGTCATAGAGTGGGGTTGTGACGTCATAGAGGTGGATGTGACGTCATAGACTGCGGTTGTGGCGTCATAGTGGGGTTTGTGGTGTCACAGACTGGTTTGTGATGTCATAGAGTGGGGTTGTAATGTCATAGAAGTAGCGTTGTGACGTCATAGAGTGGGGTTGTGATGTCACAGAACCGCGTTGTGACGTCATAGAGTGGGGTTGTGATGTCATAGAGGGGTTATGATGTCATAGAGTGGGGTTGTGATGTCATAGAGGTAGGGTGTGACGTCACAGAAAGGCATTGTGATTTCAAAGAGTTGGGTTGTGACATCATAGTGGGGTTTGTGTTGTCACAGAGTGGTTTGTGATGTCATAGAGTGTGGCTGTGATGTCATAGAGGGGGTTGTGACGTCATAGAGTGCGTTTGTGGCATCACAGTGGGGTTTGTGATGTCACAGAGTTGGGTTGTGACGCCATAGTGGGCTTTGTGATTTCACAGAGTGGTTTGTGATTTCATAGAGTGGGGTTGTGATGTCATAGAGGGGGTTATGATGTCAAAGCGTAGGTTTGTGATGTCATAGTGGGGTTTGTGATGTCACAGAGTGGTTTGTGATGTCATAGAGTTAGGGTTGTAACGTCATAGAGGAGCGTTGTGATATCACAGAGTCGGGTTGTGATGTCATAGACGGAGGGTTGTGGTGTCATAGAGGTAGGGTTGTGACATCATAGAGTGTGGTTGTGACGTCATGGGGGCTGTGACGTCATCGGGGATTGTGATGTCATAGATGGGGTTATGATTTCATAGAGGGGGTTGTGACGTCCTAGAGTCGGGTTGTGATGTCATAGTGGGCTTTGTGATGTCACAGAGTCGGGTTGTGACATCATAGACTGGGATTGTGATGTCATAGAGGGGTTATGATGTCATAGAGTAGGGTTGTGACATCATAGAGGTGGATGTGACGTCATAGAGTGGGGTTGTGATGTCATAGAGTGGGGTTGTGACGTCATAGAGGTGGATGTGACGTCATAGACTGCGGTTGTGGCGTCATAGTGGGGTTTGTGGTGTCACAGACTGGTTTGTGATGTCATAGAGTGGGGTTGTAATGTCATAGAAGTAGCGTTGTGACGTCATAGAGTGGGGTTGTGATGTCACAGAACCGCGTTGTGATGTCATAGAGTGGGGTTGTGATGTCATAGAGGTAGGGTTGTGACGTCATAGAAGGGTGTTTCATTTCATAGCGTGTGGTTGTGACATCATAGCGGGGTTTGTGATGTCACAGAGTCGGGTTGTGACGTCATAGAGTGGGGTTGTGATGTCATAGAGGGGTTATGATGTCATAGAGTGGGGTTGTGATGTCATAGAGGTAGGGTGTGACGTCACAGAAAGGCATTGTGATTTCAAAGAGTTGGGTTGTGACATCATCGTGGGGTTTGTGTTGTCACAGAGTGGTTTGTGATGTCATAGAGTGTGGCTGTGATGTCATAGAGGGGGTTGTGACGTCATAGAGTGCGTTTGTGGCATCACAGTGGGGTTTGTGATGTCACAGAGTTGGGTTGTGACACCATAGTGGGCTTTGTGATGTCACAGAGTGGTTTGTGATTTCATAGAGTGGGGTTGTGATGTCATAAAGGGGGTTATGATGTCAAAGCGTAGGTTTGTGATGTCATAGTGGGGTTTGTGATGTCACAGAGTGGTTTGTGATGTCATAGAGTTAGGGTTGTAACGTCATAGAGGAGCGTTGTGATTTCACAGAGTTGGGTTGTGACGTCATAGTGGGGTTTCTGATGTCATAGAGGGGGTTGCGAGGTCATAGAGTGCAGTTGTGACGTCATAGTGGGGTTTGTGATGTCACAGAGTCGGGTTGTTGCGTCATAGAGTGGGATTGTGATGTCATAGAGTGGGGTTGTGATGTCACCGAGTCGGGTTGTGATGTCATAGATTGAGGTTCTGATGTCATAGATGGGGTTGTGATGTCATAGAGTGGGGTTGTGATGTCATAGAGGTAGGGTTGTGACGTCATAGAAGGGCGTTTCATTTCATAGCGTGTGGTTGTGACATCATAGCGGGGTTTGTGATGTCACAGAGTCGGGTTGTGACGTCATAGAGTGGGGTTGTGATGTCATAGAGGGGTTATGATGTCATAGAGTGGGGTTGTGATGTCATAGAGGTAGGGTGTGACGTCACAGAAAGGCATTGTGATTTCAAAGAGTTGGGTTGTGACATCATAGTGGGGTTTGTGTTGTCACAGAGTGGTTTGTGATGTCATAGAGTGTGGCTGTGATGTCATAGAGGGGGTTGTGACGTCATAGAGTGCGTTTGTGGCATCACAGTGGGGTTTGTGATGTCACAGAGTTGGGTTGTGACGCCATAGTGGGCTTTGTGATGTCACAGAGTGGTTTGTGATTTCATAGAGTGGGGTTGTGATGTCATAAAGGGGGTTATGATGTCAAAGCGTAGGTTTGTGATGTCATAGTGGGGTTTGTGATGTCACAGAGTGGTTTGTGATGTCATAGAGTTAGGGTTGTAACGTCATAGAGGAGCGTTGTGATTTCACAGAGTTGGGTTGTGACGTCATAGTGGGGTTTCTGATGTCATAGAGGGGGTTGCGAGGTCATAGAGTGCGGTTGTGACGTCATAGTGGGGTTTGTGATGTCACAGAGTCGGGTTGTGACGTCATAGAGTGGTGTTGTGATGTCATAGAGGGGTTATGATGTCATAGAGTGGGGTTGTGATGTCATGGAGGTAGGGTTGTGACGTCATAGAAGGGCGTTGTGATTTCAGAGAGTTGGGTTGTGACGTCATAGTGGGGATTGTGACATCATAGAGTGGGCTTGTGACGTCATAGAGTGGGGTTGTGATGTCATAGAGTGGGGTTGTGACGTCATAGAGGTGGATGTGACGTCATAGACTGCGGTTGTGGCGTCATAGTGGGGTTTGTGGTGTCACAGACTGGTTTGTGATGTCATAGAGTGGGGTTGTAATGTCATAGAAGTAGCGTTGTGACGTCATAGAGTGGGGTTGTGATGTCACAGAACCGCGTTGTGATGTCATAGAGTGGGGTTGTGATGTCATAGAGGTAGGGTTGTGATGTCATAGAAGGGCGTTTCATTTCATAGCGTGTGGTTGTGACATCATAGCGGGGTTTGTGATGTCACAGAGTCGGGTTGTGACGTCATAGAGTGGGGTTGTGATGTCATAGAGGGGTTATGATGTCATAGAGTGGGGTTGTGATGTCATAGAGGTAGGGTGTGACGTCATAGAAAGGCATTGTGATTTCAAAGAGTTGGGTTGTGACATCATAGTGGGGTTTGTGTTGTCACAGAGTGGTAGTGATGTCATAGAGTGTGGCTGTGATGTCATAGAGGGGGTTGTGACGTCATAGAGTGCGTTTGTGGCATCACAGTGGGGTTTGTGATGTCACAGAGTTGGGTTGTGACGCCATAGTGGGCTTTGTGATGTCACAGAGTGGTTTGTGATTTCATAGAGTGGGGTTGTGATGTCATAAAGGGGGTTATGATGTCAAAGCGTAGGTTTGTGATGTCATAGTGGGGTTTGTGATGTCACAGAGTGGTTTGTGATGTCATAGAGTTAGGGTTGTAACGTCATAGAGGAGCGTTGTGATTTCACAGAGTTGGGTTGTGACGTCATAGTGGGGTTTCTGATGTCATAGAGGGGGTTGCGAGGTCATAGAGTGCGGTTGTGACGTCATAGTGGGGTTTGTGATGTCACAGAGTCGGGTTGTTGCGTCATAGAGTGGGATTGTGATGTCATAGAGTGGGGTTGTGATGTCACCGAGTCGGGTTGTGATGTCATAGATTGAGGTTCTGATGTCATAGATGGGGTTGTGATGTCATAGAGTGGGGTTGTGATGTCATAGAGGTAGGGTTGTGACGTCATAGAAGGGCGTTTCATTTCATAGCGTGTGGTTGTGACATCATAGCGGGGTTTGTGATGTCACAGAGTCGTGTTGTGACGTCATAGAGTGGGGTTGTGATGTCATAGAGGGGTTACGATGTCATAGAGTGGGGTTGTGATGTCATAGAGGTAGGGTGTGACGTCATAGAAAGGCATTGTGATTTCAAAGAGTTGGGTTGTGACATCATAGTGGGGTTTGTGTTGTCACAGAGTGGTTTGTGATGTCATAGAGTGTGGCTGTGATGTCATAGAGGGGGTTGTGACGTCATAGAGTGCGTTTGTGGCATCACAGTGGGGTTTGTGATGTCACAGAGTTGGGTTGTGACGCCATAGTGGGCTTTGTGATGTCACAGAGTGGTTTGTGATTTCATAGAGTGGGGTTGTGATGTCATAAAGGGGGTTATGATGTCAAAGCGTAGGTTTGTGATGTCATAGTGGGGTTTGTGATGTCACAGAGTGGTTTGTGATGTCATAGAGTTAGGGTTGTAACGTCATAGAGGAGCGTTGTGATTTCACAGAGTTGGGTTGTGACGTCATAGTGGGGTTTCTGATGTCATAGAGGGGGTTGCGAGGTCATAGAGTGCGGTTGTGACGTCATAGTGGGGTTTGTGATGTCACAGAGTCGGGTTGTGACGTCATAGAGTGGGGTTGTGATGTCATAGAGGGGTTATGATGTCATAGAGTGGGGTTGTGATGTCATGGAGGTAGGGTTGTGACGTCATAGAAGGGCGTTGTGATTTCAGAGAGTTGGGTTGTGACGTCATAGTGGGGATTGTGACATCATAGAGTGGGCTTGTGACGTCATAGAGTGGGGTTGTGATGTCATAGAGTGGGGTTGTGACGTCATAGAGGTGGATGTGACGTCATAGACTGCGGTTGTGGCGTCATAGTGGGGTTTGTGGTGTCACAGACTGGTTTGTGATGTCATAGAGTGGGGTTGTAATGTCATAGAAGTAGCGTTGTGACGTCATAGAGTGGGGTTGTGATGTCACGGAACCGCGTTGTGATGTCATAGAGTGGGGTTGTGATGTCATAGAGGTAGGGTTGTGATGTCATAGAAGGGCGTTTCATTTCATAGCGTGTGGTTGTGACATCATAGCGGGGTTTGTGATGTCACAGAGTCGGGTTGTGACGTCATAGAGTGGGGTTGTGATGTCATAGAGGGGTTATGATGTCATAGAGTGGGGTTGTGATGTCATAGAGGTAGGGTGTGACGTCATAGAAAGGCATTGTGATTTCAAAGAGTTGGGTTGTGACATCATAGTGGGGTTTGTGTTGTCACAGAGTGGTTTGTGATGTCATAGAGTGTGGCTGTGATGTCATAGAGGGGGTTGTGACGTCATAGAGTGCGTTTGTGGCATCACAGTGGGGTTTGTGATGTCACAGAGTTGGGTTGTGACACCATAGTGGGCTTTGTGATGTCACAGAGTGGTTTGTGATTTCATAGAGTGGGGTTGTGATGTCATAAAGGGGGTTATGATGTCAAAGCGTAGGTTTGTGATGTCATAGTGGGGTTTGTGATGTCACAGAGTGGTTTGTGATGTCATAGAGTTAGGGTTGTAACGTCATAGAGGAGCGTTGTGATTTCACAGAGTTGGGTTGTGACGTCATAGTGGGGTTTCTGATGTCATAGAGGGGGTTGCGAGGTCATAGAGTGCAGTTGTGACGTCATAGTGGGGTTTGTGATGTCACAGAGTCGGGTTGTTGCGTCATAGAGTGGGATTGTGATGTCATAGAGTGGGGTTGTGATGTCACCGAGTCGGGTTGTGATGTCATAGATTGAGGTTCTGATGTCATAGATGGGGTTGTGATGTCATAGAGTGGGGTTGTGATGTCATAGAGGTAGGGTTGTGACGTCATAGAAGGGCGTTTCATTTCATAGCGTGTGGTTGTGACATCATAGCGGGGTTTGTGATGTCACAGAGTCGTGTTGTGACGCCATAGAGTGGGGTTGTGATGTCATAGAGGGGTTACGATGTCATAGAGTGGGGTTGTGATGTCATAGAGGTAGGGTGTGACGTCATAGAAAGGCATTGTGATTTCAAAGAGTTGGGTTGTGACATCATAGTGGGGTTTGTGTTGTCACAGAGTGGTTTGTGATGTCATAGAGTGTGGCTGTGATGTCATAGAGGGGGTTGTGACGTCATAGAGTGCGTTTGTGGCATCACAGTGGGGTTTGTGATGTCACAGAGTTGGGTTGTGACGCCATAGTGGGCTTTGTGATGTCACAGAGTGGTTTGTGATTTCATAGAGTGGGGTTGTGATGTCATAAAGGGGGTTATGATGTCAAAGCGTAGGTTTGTGATGTCATAGTGGGGTTTGTGATGTCACAGAGTGGTTTGTGATGTCATAGAGTTAGGGTTGTAACGTCATAGAGGAGCGTTGTGATTTCACAGAGTTGGGTTGTGATGTCATAGTGGGGTTTCTGATGTCATAGAGGGGGTTGCGAGGTCATAGAGTGCGGTTGTGACGTCATAGTGGGGTTTGTGATGTCACAGAGTCGGGTTGTGACGTCATAGAGTGGTGTTGTGATGTCATAGAGGGGTTATGATGTCATAGAGTGGGGTTGTGATGTCATGGAGGTAGGGTTGTGACGTCATAGAAGGGCGTTGTGATTTCAGAGAGTTGGGTTGTGACGTCATAGTGGGGATTGTGACATCATAGAGTGGGCTTGTGACGTCATAGAGTGGGGTTGTGATGTCATAGAGTGGGGTTGTGACGTCATAGAGGTGGATGTGACGTCATAGACTGCGGTTGTGGCGTCATAGTGGGGTTTGTGGTGTCACAGACTGGTTTGTGATGTCATAGAGTGGGGTTGTAATGTCATAGAAGTAGCGTTGTGACGTCATAGAGTGGGGTTGTGATGTCACAGAACCGCGTTGTGATGTCATAGAGTGGGGTTGTGATGTCATAGAGGTAGGGTTGTGATGTCATAGAAGGGCGTTTCATTTCATAGCGTGTGGTTGTGACATCATAGCGGGGTTTGTGATGTCACAGAGTCGGGTTGTGACGTCATAGAGTGGGGTTGTGATGTCATAGAGGGGTTATGATGTCATAGAGTGGGGTTGTGATGTCATAGAGGTAGGGTGTGACGTCATAGAAAGGCATTGTGATTTCAAAGAGTTGGGTTGTGACATCATAGTGGGGTTTGTGTTGTCACAGAGTGGTTTGTGATGTCATAGAGTGTGGCTGTGATGTCATAGAGGGGGTTGTGACGTCATAGAGTGCGTTTGTGGCATCACAGTGGGGTTTGTGATGTCACAGAGTCGGGTTGTGACGTCATAGAGTGGGGTTGTGATGTCATAGAGGGGTTATGATGTCATAGAGTGGGGTTGTGATGTCATAGAGGTAGGGTGTGACGTCACAGAAAGGCATTGTGATTTCAAAGAGTTGGGTTGTGACATCATAGTGGGGTTTGTGTTGTCACAAAGTGGTTTGTGATGTCATAGAGTGTGGTTGTGATGTCATAGAGGGGGTTGTGACGTCATAGAGTGCGTTTGTGGCATCACAGTGGGGTTTGTGATGTCACAGAGTTGGGTTGTGACGCCATAGTGGGCTTTGTGATGTCACAGAGTGGTTTGTGATGTCATAGAGTGGGGTTGTGATGTCATAAAGGGGGTTATGATGTCAAAGCGTAGGTTTGTGATGTCATAGTGGGGTTTGTGATGTCACAGAGTGGTTTGTGATGTCATAGAGTTAGGGTTGTAACGTCATAGAGGAGCGTTGTGATTTCACAGAGTTGGGTTGTGACGTCATAGTGGGGTTTCTGATGTCATAGAGGGGGTTGCGAGGTCATAGAGTGCGGTTGTGACGTCATAGTGGGGTTTGTGATGTCACAGAGTCGGGTTGTGACGTCATAGAGTGGGGTTGTGATGTCATAGAGGGGTTATGATGTCATAGAGTGGGGTTGTGATGTCATGGAGGTAGGGTTGTGACGTCATAGAAGGGCGTTGTGATTTCAGAGAGTTGGGTTGTGACGTCATAGTGGGGATTGTGATGTCATAGAGTGGGCTTGTGACGTCATAGAGTGGGGTTGTGATGTCATAGAGTGGGGTTGTGACGTCATAGAGGTGGATGTGACGTCATAGACTGCGGTTGTGGCGTCATAGTGGGGTTTGTGGTGTCACAGACTGGTTTGTGATGTCATAGAGTGGGGTTGTAATGTCATAGAAGTAGCGTTGTGACGTCATAGAGTGGGGTTGTGATGTCATAGATTGAGGTTCTGATGTCATAGATGGGGTTGTGATGTCATAGAGTGGGGTTGTGATGTCATAGAGGTAGGGTTGTGACGTCATAGAAGGGCGTTTCATTTCATAGCGTGTGGTTGTGACATCATAGCGGGGTTTGTGATGTCACAGAGTCGGGTTGTGACGTCATAGAGTGGGGTTGTGATGTCATAGAGGGGTTATGATGTCATAGAGTGGGGTTGTGATGTCATAGAGGTAGGGTGTGACGTCATAGAAAGGCATTGTGATTTCAAAGAGTTGGGTTGTGACATCATAGTGGGGTTTGTGTTGTCACAGAGTGGTTTGTGATGTCATAGAGTGTGGCTGTGATGTCATAGAGGGGGTTGTGACGTCATAGAGTGCGTTTGTGGCATCACAGTGGGGTTTGTGATGTCACAGAGTTGGGTTGTGACGCCATAGTGGGCTTTGTGATGTCACAGAGTGGTTTGTGATTTCATAGAGTGGGGTTGTGATGTCATAAAGGGGGTTATGATGTCAAAGCGTAGGTTTGTGATGTCATAGTGGGGTTTGTGATGTCACAGAGTGGTTTGTGATGTCATAGAGTTAGGGTTGTAACGTCATAGAGGAGCGTTGTGATTTCACAGAGTTGGGTTGTGACGTCATAGTGGGGTTTCTGATGTCATAGAGGGGGTTGCGAGGTCATAGAGTGCGGTTGTGACGTCATAGTGGGGTTTGTGATGTCACAGAGTCGGGTTGTGACGTCATAGAGTGGGGTTGTGATGTCATAGAGGGGTTATGATGTCATAGAGTGGGGTTGTGATGTCATGGAGGTAGGGTTGTGACGTCATAGAAGGGCGTTGTGATTTCAGAGAGTTGGGTTGTGACGTCATAGTGGGGATTGTGATGTCATAGAGTGGGCTTGTGACGTCATAGAGTGGGGTTGTGATGTCATAGAGTGGGGTTGTGACGTCATAGAGGTGGATGTGACGTCATAGACTGCGGTTGTGGCGTCATAGTGGGGTTTGTGGTGTCACAGACTGGTTTGTGATGTCATAGAGTGGGGTTGTAATGTCATAGAAGTAGCGTTGTGACGTCATAGAGTGGGGTTGTGATGTCACAGAACCGCGTTGTGATGTCATAGAGGGGGATTGTGATGTCATAGAGGTAGGGTTGTGACGTCATAGAAGGGCGTTTCATTTCATAGAGTGTGGTTGTGACATCATAGCGGGGTTTGTGATGTCACAGAGTCGGGTTGTGACGTCATAGAGTGGGGTTGTGATGTCATAGAGGGGTTATGATGTCATAGAGTGGGGTTGTGATGTCATAGAGGTAGGGTGTGACATCATAGAAAGGCATTGTGATTTCAAAGAGTTGGGTTGTGACATCATAGTGGGGTTTGTGTTGTCACAGAGTGGTTTGTGATGTCATAGAGTGTGGCTGTGATGTCATAGAGGGGGTTGTGACGTCATAGAGTGCGTTTGTGGCATCACAGTGGGGTTTGTGATGTCACAGAGTTGGGTTGTGACGCCATAGTGGGCTTTGTGATGTCACAGAGTGGTTTGTGATTTCATAGAGTGGGGTTGTGATGTCATAGAGTGTGGTTGTGATGTCACAGAGTCGCGTTGTGATTTCACAGAGTTGGGTTGTGACGTCATAGTGGGGTTTGTGATGTCACAGAGTCAGGTTGTGACGTCATAGGGTGGGATTGTGATGTCATAGAAGGGGTTGTGATGTCACAGAGTCGGGTTGTGATGTCATAGACGGAGGGTTGTGGTGTCATAGAGGTAGGGTTGTGACGTCATAGTGGGGTTTGTGATGTCACAGAGTGGTTTGTGATGTCACAGGGTAGTTTGTGATGTCATAGAGTGGGTTTGTGATGTCATAGAGGGAGGGTTGTGACGTCGTAGGGGGCTGTGACGTCATCGGGGATTGTGATGTCATAGATGGGGTTATGATTTCATAGAGGGGGTTGTGACGTCCTAGAGTCTGGTTGTGACGTCATAGTGGGCTTTGTGATGCCACAGAGTGGTTTGTGATGTCATAGAGTGGGGTTGTGATGTCATAGAGGGGGTTATGATGTCAAAGTGTAGGGTTGTGATGTCATAGTGGGGTTTGTGATGTCACAGAGTGGTTTGTGATGTCATAGAGTTAGGGTTGTAACGTCATAGAGGAGCGTTGTGATTTCACAGAGTGTGGTTGTGACGTCATAGTGGGGTTTATGATGTCATAGAGGGGGTTGCGAGTTCATAGAGTGCAGTTGTGACGTCATAGTGGGGTTTGTGATGTCACAGAGTCGGGTTGTGACGTCATAGAGTGGGGTTGTGATGTCATAGAGGGGTTATGATGTCATAGAGTGGGGTTGTGATGTCATAGAGGTAGGGTTGTGACGTCATAGAAGGGCGTTGTGATTTCAGAGAGTTGGGTTGTGACGTCATAGTGCGGTTTGTGATGTCACAGAGTCAGGTTGTGACGTCATAGGGTGGGATTGTGATGTCATAGAAGGGGTTGTGATGTCACAGAGTCGGGTTGTGATGTCATAGACGGAGGGTTGTGACGTCATAGAAGGGCATTGTGATTTCAGAGAGTTGGGTTGTGACGTCATAGTGGGGATTGTGATGTCATAGAGTGGGCTTGTGACGTCATAGAGTGGGGTTGTGATGTCACAGAACCGCGTTGTGATGTCATAGAGGGGGATTGTGATGTCGTAGAGGTAGGGTTGTGACGTCATATTGGGGTTTGTGATGTCACAGAGTGGTTTCTGATGTCATAGAGTGGGGTTGTGACGTCCTAGAGGCGGTTGTGACGTCATAGAGTGCGTTTGTGATGTCATAGTGGGGTTTGTGATTTCATAGAGGTAGTGTTGTGACATCATAGAGTGGGGTTGTGATGTCATAGAGTGTGGTTGTGATGTCACAGAGTCGCGTTGTGATTTCACAGAGTTGGGTTGTGACGTCATAGTGGGGTTTGTGATGTCACAGAGTCAGGTTGTGACGTCATAGGGTGGGATTGTGATGTCATAGAAGGGGTTGTGATGTCACAGAGTCGGGTTGTGATGTCATAGACGGAGGGTTGTGGTGTCATAGAGGTAGGGTTGTGACGTCATAGTGGGGTTTGTGATGTCACAGAGTGGTTTGTGATGTCACAGGGTAGTTTGTGATGTCATAGAGTGGGTTTGTGATGTCATAGAGGGAGGGTTGTGACGTCATCGGGGATTGAGATGTCATAGAGTGCGGTTGTGGCGTCATAGAGGGGTTTCTGATGTCATAGATTGGGGTTGTGATGTCATAGAGGTAGGGTTGTGACGTCGTAGGGGGCTGTGACGTCATCGGGGATTGTGATGTCATAGATGGGGTTATGATTTCATAGAGGGGGTTGTGACGTCCTAGAGTCTGGTTGTGACGTCATAGTGGGCTTTGTGATGCCACAGAGTGGTTTGTGATGTCATAGAGTGGGGTTGTGATGTCATAGAGGGGGTTATGATGTCAAAGTGTAGGGTTGTGATGTCATAGTGGGGTTTGTGATGTCACAGAGTGGTTTGTGATGTCATAGAGTTAGGGTTGTAACGTCATAGAGGAGCGTTGTGATTTCACAGAGTGTGGTTGTGACGTCATAGTGGGGTTTATGATGTCATAGAGGGGGTTGCGAGGTCATAGAGTGCAGTTGTGACGTCATGGTGGGGTTTGTGATGTCACAGAGTCGGGTTGTGATGTCATAGAGTGGGGTTGTGATGTCATAGAGGGGTTATGATGTCATAGAGTGGGGTTGTGATGTCATAGATGTAGGGTTGTGACGTCATAGAAGGGCGTTGTGATTTCAGAGAGTTGGGTTGTGATGTCATAGTGGGGATTGTGATGTCATAGAGTGGGCTTGTGACGTCATAGAGTGGGGTTGTGATGTCACAGAACCGCGTTGTGATGTCATAGAGGGGGATTGTGATGTCGTAGAGGTAGGGTTGTGACGTCATAGAAGGGCGTTTCATTTCATAGAGTGTGGTTGTGACATCATAGCGGGGTTTGTGATGTCACAGAGTCGGGTTGTGACGTCATAGAGTGGGATTGTGATGTCATAGAGGGGTTATGATGTCATAGAGTGGGGTTGTGATGTCATAGAGGTAGGGTGTGACGTCATAGAAAGGCATTGTGATTTCAAAGAGTTGGGTTGTGACATCATAGTGGGGTTTGTGTTGTCACAGAGTGGTTTGTGATGTCATAGAGTGTGGCTGTGATGTCATAGAGGGGGTTGTGACGTCATAGAGTGCGTTTGTGGCATCACAGTGGGGTTTGTGATGTCACAGAGTTGGGTTGTGACGCCATAGTGGGCTTTGTGATTTCACAGAGTGGTTTGTGATTTCATAGAGTGGGGTTGTGATGTCATAGAAGGGGTTATGATGTCAAAGCGTAGGTTTGTGATGTCATAGTGGGGTTTGTGATGTCACAGAGTGGTTTGTGATGTCATAGAGTTAGGGTTGTAACGTCATAGAGGAGCGTTGTGATATCACAGAGTCGGGTTGTGATGTCATAGACGGAGGGTTGTGGTGTCATAGAGGTAGGGTTGTGACATCATAGAGTGTGGTTGTGACGTCATGGGGGCTGTGACGTCATCGGGGATTGTGATGTCATAGATGGGGTTATGATTTCATAGAGGGGGTTGTGACGTCCTAGAGTCGGGTTGTGATGTCATAGTGGGCTTTGTGATGTCACAGAGTCGGGTTGTGACATCATAGACTGGGATTGTGATGTCATAGAGGGGTTATGATGTCATAGAGTAGGGTTGTGACATCATAGAGGTGGATGTGACGTCATAGAGTGGGGTTGTGATGTCATAGAGTGGGGTTGTGACGTCATAGAGGTGGATGTGACGTCATAGACTGCGGTTGTGGCGTCATAGTGGGGTTTGTGGTGTCACAGACTGGTTTGTGATGTCATAGAGTGGGGTTGTAATGTCATAGAAGTAGCGTTGTGACGTCATAGAGTGGGGTTGTGATGTCACAGAACCGCGTTGTGATGTCATAGAGGGGGATTGTGATGTCATAGAGGTAGGGTTGTGACGTCATAGAAGGGCGTTTCATTTCATAGAGTGTGGTTGTGACATCATAGCGGGGTTTGTGATGTCACAGAGTCGGGTTGTGACGTCATAGAGTGGGGTTGTGATGTCATAGAGGGGTTATGATGTCATAGAGTGGGGTTGTGATGTCATAGAGGTAGGGTGTGACGTCACAGAAAGGCATTGTGATTTCAAAGAGTTGGGTTGTGACATCATAGTGGGGTTTGTGTTGTCACAGAGTGGTTTGTGATGTCATAGAGTGTGGCTGTGATGTCATAGAGGGGGTTGTGAAGTCATAGAGTGCGTTTGTGGCATCACAGTGGGGTTTGTGATGTCACAGAGTTGGGTTGTGACGCCATAGTGGGCTTTGTGATGTCACAGAGTGGTTTGTGATGTCATAGAGTGGGGTTGTGATGTCATAGAGTGGGGTTGTGATGTCATAGAGGTAGGGTTTGTGACGTCATAGAGGGGTGTTGTGATTTCACGGAGTTGGGTTGTGACATCATATTGGGGTTTGTGATGTCACAGAGTGGTTTCTGATGTCATAGAGTGGGGTTGTGACGTCCTAGAGGCGGTTGTGATGTCATAGAGTGCGTTTGTGATGTCATAGTGGGGTTTGTGATTTCATAGAGGTAGTGTTGTGACGTCATAGAGTGGGGTTGTGATGTCATAGAGTGTGGTTGTGATGTCACAGAGTCGCGTTGTGATTTCACAGAGTTGGGTTGTGACGTCATAGTGCGGTTTGTGATGTCACAGAGTCAGGTTGTGACGTCATAGGGTGGGATTGTGATGTCATAGAAGGGGTTGTGATGTCACAGAGTCGGGTTGTGATGTCATAGACGGAGGGTTGTGGTGTCATAGAGGTAGGGTTGTGACGTCATAGTGGGGTTTGTGATGTCACAGAGTGGTTTGTGATGTCACAGGGTGGTTTGAGATGTCATAGAGTGGGTTTGTGATGTCATAGAGGGAGGGTTGTGATGTCATAGAGGGGGTTATGATGTCAAAGTGTAGGGTTGTGATGTCATAGTGGGGTTTGTGATGTCACAGAGTGGTTTGTGATGTCATAGAGTTAGGGTTGTAACGTCATAGAGGAGCGTTGTGATTTCACAGAGTTGGGTTGTGACGTCATAGTGGGGTTTATGATGTCATAGAGGGGGTTGCGAGGTCATAGAGTGCAGTTGTGACGTCATAGTGGGGTTTGTGATGTCACAGAGTCGGGTTGTGACGTCATAGAGTGGGGTTGTGATGTCATAGAGGGGTTATGATGTCATAGAGTGGGGTTGTGATGTCATAGAGGTAGGGTTGTGACGTCATAGAAGGGCGTTGTGATTTCAGAGAGTTGGGTTGTGACGTCATAGTGGGGATTGTGATGTCATAGAGTGGGCTTGTGACGTCATAGAGTGGGGTTGTGATGTCACAGAACCGCGTTGTGATGTCATAGAGGGGGATTGTGATGTCGTAGAGGTAGGGTTGTGACGTCATAGAAGGGCGTTTCATTTCATAGAGTGTGATTGTGACATCATAGCGGGGTTTGTGATGTCACAGAGTCGTGTTGTGACGTCATAGAGTGGGATTGTGATGTCATAGAGGGGTTATGATGTCATAGAGTGGGGTTGTGATGTCATAGAGGTAGGGTGTGACGTCATAGAAAGGCATTGTGATTTCAAAGAGTTGGGTTGTGACATCATAGTGGGGTTTGTGTTGTCACAGAGTGGTTTGTGATGTCATAGAGTGTGGCTGTGATGTCATAGAGGGCGTTGTGACGTCATAGAGTGCGTTTGTGGCATCACAGTGGGGTTTGTGATGTCACAGAGTTGGGTTGTGACGCCATAGTGGGCTTTGTGATTTCACAGAGTGGTTTGTGATTTCATAGAGTGGGGTTGTGATGTCATAGAGGGGGTTATGATGTCAAAGCGTAGGTTTGTGATGTCATAGTGGGGTTTGTGATGTCACAGAGTGGTTTGTGATGTCATAGAGTTAGGGATGTAACGTCATAGAGGAGCGTTGTGATATCACAGAGTCGGGTTGTGATGTCATAGACGGAGGGTTGTGGTGTCATAGAGGTAGGGTTGTGACATCATAGAGTGTGGTTGTGACGTCATGGGGGCTGTGACGTCATCGGGGATTGTGATGTCATAGATGGGGTTATGATTTCATAGAGGGGGTTGTGACGTCCTAGAGTCGGGTTGTGATGTCATAGTGGGCTTTGTGATGTCACAGAGTCGGGTTGTGACATCATAGACTGGGATTGTGATGTCTTAGAGGGTTTATGATGTCATAGAGTAGGGTTGTGACATCATAGAGGTGGATGTGACGTCATAGAGTGGGGTTGTGATGTCATAGAGTGGGGTTGTGACGTCATAGAGGTGGATGTGACGTCATAGACTGCGGTTGTGGCGTCATAGTGGGGTTTGTGGTGTCACAGACTGGTTTGTGATGTCATAGAGTGGGGTTGTAATGTCATAGAAGTAGCGTTGTGACGTCATAGAGTGGGGTTGTGATGTCACAGAACCGCGTTGTGATGTCATAGAGGGGGATTGTGATGTCATAGAGGTAGGGTTGTGACGTCATAGAAGGGCGTTTCATTTCATAGAGTGTGGTTGTGACATCATAGCGGGGTTTGTGATGTCACAGAGTCGGGTTGTGACGTCATAGAGTGGGGTTGTGATGTCATAGAGGGGTTATGATGTCATAGAGTGGGGTTGTGATGTCATAGAGGTAGGGTGTGACATCATAGAAAGGCATTGTGATTTCAAAGAGTTGGGTTGTGACATCATAGTGGGGTTTGTGTTGTCACAGAGTGGTTTGTGATGTCATAGAGTGTGGCTGTGATGTCATAGAGGGGGTTGTGACGTCATAGAGTGCGTTTGTGGCATCACAGTGGGGTTTGTGATGTCACAGAGTTGGGTTGTGACGCCATAGTGGGCTTTGTGATGTCACAGAGTGGTTTGTGATTTCATAGAGTGGGGTTGTGATGTCATAGAGTGTGGTTGTGATGTCACAGAGTCGCGTTGTGATTTCACAGAGTTGGGTTGTGACGTCATAGTGGGGTTTGTGATGTCACAGAGTCAGGTTGTGACGTCATAGGGTGGGATTGTGATGTCATAGAAGGGGTTGTGATGTCACAGAGTCGGGTTGTGATGTCATAGACGGAGGGTTGTGGTGTCATAGAGGTAGGGTTGTGACGTCATAGTGGGGTTTGTGATGTCACAGAGTGGTTTGTGATGTCACAGGGTAGTTTGTGATGTCATAGAGTGGGTTTGTGATGTCATAGAGGGAGGGTTGTGACGTCGTAGGGGGCTGTGACGTCATCGGGGATTGTGATGTCATAGATGGGGTTATGATTTCATAGAGGGGGTTGTGACGTCCTAGAGTCTGGTTGTGACGTCATAGTGGGCTTTGTGATGCCACAGAGTGGTTTGTGATGTCATAGAGTGGGGTTGTGATGTCATAGAGGGGGTTATGATGTCAAAGTGTAGGGTTGTGATGTCATAGTGGGGTTTGTGATGTCACAGAGTGGTTTGTGATGTCATAGAGTTAGGGTTGTAACGTCATAGAGGAGCGTTGTGATTTCACAGAGTGTGGTTGTGACGTCATAGTGGGGTTTATGATGTCATAGAGGGGGTTGCGAGTTCATAGAGTGCAGTTGTGACGTCATAGTGGGGTTTGTGATGTCACAGAGTCGGGTTGTGACGTCATAGAGTGGGGTTGTGATGTCATAGAGGGGTTATGATGTCATAGAGTGGGGTTGTGATGTCATAGAGGTAGGGTTGTGACGTCATAGAAGGGCGTTGTGATTTCAGAGAGTTGGGTTGTGACGTCATAGTGCGGTTTGTGATGTCACAGAGTCAGGTTGTGACGTCATAGGGTGGGATTGTGATGTCATAGAAGGGGTTGTGATGTCACAGAGTCGGGTTGTGATGTCATAGACGGAGGGTTGTGACGTCATAGAAGGGCATTGTGATTTCAGAGAGTTGGGTTGTGACGTCATAGTGGGGATTGTGATGTCATAGAGTGGGCTTGTGACGTCATAGAGTGGGGTTGTGATGTCACAGAACCGCGTTGTGATGTCATAGAGGGGGATTGTGATGTCGTAGAGGTAGGGTTGTGACGTCATATTGGGGTTTGTGATGTCACAGAGTGGTTTCTGATGTCATAGAGTGGGGTTGTGACGTCCTAGAGGCGGTTGTGACGTCATAGAGTGCGTTTGTGATGTCATAGTGGGGTTTGTGATTTCATAGAGGTAGTGTTGTGACATCATAGAGTGGGGTTGTGATGTCATAGAGTGTGGTTGTGATGTCACAGAGTCGCGTTGTGATTTCACAGAGTTGGGTTGTGACGTCATAGTGGGGTTTGTGATGTCACAGAGTCAGGTTGTGACGTCATAGGGTGGGATTGTGATGTCATAGAAGGGGTTGTGATGTCACAGAGTCGGGTTGTGATGTCATAGACGGAGGGTTGTGGTGTCATAGAGGTAGGGTTGTGACGTCATAGTGGGGTTTGTGATGTCACAGAGTGGTTTGTGATGTCACAGGGTAGTTTGTGATGTCATAGAGTGGGTTTGTGATGTCATAGAGGGAGGGTTGTGACGTCATCGGGGATTGAGATGTCATAGAGTGCGGTTGTGGCGTCATAGAGGGGTTTCTGATGTCATAGATTGGGGTTGTGATGTCATAGAGGTAGGGTTGTGACGTCGTAGGGGGCTGTGACGTCATCGGGGATTGTGATGTCATAGATGGGGTTATGATTTCATAGAGGGGGTTGTGACGTCCTAGAGTCTGGTTGTGACGTCATAGTGGGCTTTGTGATGCCACAGAGTGGTTTGTGATGTCATAGAGTGGGGTTGTGATGTCATAGAGGGGGTTATGATGTCAAAGTGTAGGGTTGTGATGTCATAGTGGGGTTTGTGATGTCACAGAGTGGTTTGTGATGTCATAGAGTTAGGGTTGTAACGTCATAGAGGAGCGTTGTGATTTCACAGAGTGTGGTTGTGACGTCATAGTGGGGTTTATGATGTCATAGAGGGGGTTGCGAGGTCATAGAGTGCAGTTGTGACGTCATGGTGGGGTTTGTGATGTCACAGAGTCGGGTTGTGATGTCATAGAGTGGGGTTGTGATGTCATAGAGGGGTTATGATGTCATAGAGTGGGGTTGTGATGTCATAGATGTAGGGTTGTGACGTCATAGAAGGGCGTTGTGATTTCAGAGAGTTGGGTTGTGATGTCATAGTGGGGATTGTGATGTCATAGAGTGGGCTTGTGACGTCATAGAGTGGGGTTGTGATGTCACAGAACCGCGTTGTGATGTCATAGAGGGGGATTGTGATGTCGTAGAGGTAGGGTTGTGACGTCATAGAAGGGCGTTTCATTTCATAGAGTGTGGTTGTGACATCATAGCGGGGTTTGTGATGTCACAGAGTCGGGTTGTGACGTCATAGAGTGGGATTGTGATGTCATAGAGGGGTTATGATGTCATAGAGTGGGGTTGTGATGTCATAGAGGTAGGGTGTGACGTCATAGAAAGGCATTGTGATTTCAAAGAGTTGGGTTGTGACATCATAGTGGGGTTTGTGTTGTCACAGAGTGGTTTGTGATGTCATAGAGTGTGGCTGTGATGTCATAGAGGGGGTTGTGACGTCATAGAGTGCGTTTGTGGCATCACAGTGGGGTTTGTGATGTCACAGAGTTGGGTTGTGACGCCATAGTGGGCTTTGTGATTTCACAGAGTGGTTTGTGATTTCATAGAGTGGGGTTGTGATGTCATAGAAGGGGTTATGATGTCAAAGCGTAGGTTTGTGATGTCATAGTGGGGTTTGTGATGTCACAGAGTGGTTTGTGATGTCATAGAGTTAGGGTTGTAACGTCATAGAGGAGCGTTGTGATATCACAGAGTCGGGTTGTGATGTCATAGACGGAGGGTTGTGGTGTCATAGAGGTAGGGTTGTGACATCATAGAGTGTGGTTGTGACGTCATGGGGGCTGTGACGTCATCGGGGATTGTGATGTCATAGATGGGGTTATGATTTCATAGAGGGGGTTGTGACGTCCTAGAGTCGGGTTGTGATGTCATAGTGGGCTTTGTGATGTCACAGAGTCGGGTTGTGACATCATAGACTGGGATTGTGATGTCATAGAGGGGTTATGATGTCATAGAGTAGGGTTGTGACATCATAGAGGTGGATGTGACGTCATAGAGTGGGGTTGTGATGTCATAGAGTGGGGTTGTGACGTCATAGAGGTGGATGTGACGTCATAGACTGCGGTTGTGGCGTCATAGTGGGGTTTGTGGTGTCACAGACTGGTTTGTGATGTCATAGAGTGGGGTTGTAATGTCATAGAAGTAGCGTTGTGACGTCATAGAGTGGGGTTGTGATGTCACAGAACCGCGTTGTGATGTCATAGAGGGGGATTGTGATGTCATAGAGGTAGGGTTGTGACGTCATAGAAGGGCGTTTCATTTCATAGAGTGTGGTTGTGACATCATAGCGGGGTTTGTGATGTCACAGAGTCGGGTTGTGACGTCATAGAGTGGGGTTGTGATGTCATAGAGGGGTTATGATGTCATAGAGTGGGGTTGTGATGTCATAGAGGTAGGGTGTGACGTCACAGAAAGGCATTGTGATTTCAAAGAGTTGGGTTGTGACATCATAGTGGGGTTTGTGTTGTCACAGAGTGGTTTGTGATGTCATAGAGTGTGGCTGTGATGTCATAGAGGGGGTTGTGAAGTCATAGAGTGCGTTTGTGGCATCACAGTGGGGTTTGTGATGTCACAGAGTTGGGTTGTGACGCCATAGTGGGCTTTGTGATGTCACAGAGTGGTTTGTGATGTCATAGAGTGGGGTTGTGATGTCATAGAGTGGGGTTGTGATGTCATAGAGGTAGGGTTTGTGACGTCATAGAGGGGTGTTGTGATTTCACGGAGTTGGGTTGTGACATCATATTGGGGTTTGTGATGTCACAGAGTGGTTTCTGATGTCATAGAGTGGGGTTGTGACGTCCTAGAGGCGGTTGTGATGTCATAGAGTGCGTTTGTGATGTCATAGTGGGGTTTGTGATTTCATAGAGGTAGTGTTGTGACGTCATAGAGTGGGGTTGTGATGTCATAGAGTGTGGTTGTGATGTCACAGAGTCGCGTTGTGATTTCACAGAGTTGGGTTGTGACGTCATAGTGCGGTTTGTGATGTCACAGAGTCAGGTTGTGACGTCATAGGGTGGGATTGTGATGTCATAGAAGGGGTTGTGATGTCACAGAGTCGGGTTGTGATGTCATAGACGGAGGGTTGTGGTGTCATAGAGGTAGGGTTGTGACGTCATAGTGGGGTTTGTGATGTCACAGAGTGGTTTGTGATGTCACAGGGTGGTTTGAGATGTCATAGAGTGGGTTTGTGATGTCATAGAGGGAGGGTTGTGATGTCATAGAGGGGGTTATGATGTCAAAGTGTAGGGTTGTGATGTCATAGTGGGGTTTGTGATGTCACAGAGTGGTTTGTGATGTCATAGAGTTAGGGTTGTAACGTCATAGAGGAGCGTTGTGATTTCACAGAGTTGGGTTGTGACGTCATAGTGGGGTTTATGATGTCATAGAGGGGGTTGCGAGGTCATAGAGTGCAGTTGTGACGTCATAGTGGGGTTTGTGATGTCACAGAGTCGGGTTGTGACGTCATAGAGTGGGGTTGTGATGTCATAGAGGGGTTATGATGTCATAGAGTGGGGTTGTGATGTCATAGAGGTAGGGTTGTGACGTCATAGAAGGGCGTTGTGATTTCAGAGAGTTGGGTTGTGACGTCATAGTGGGGATTGTGATGTCATAGAGTGGGCTTGTGACGTCATAGAGTGGGGTTGTGATGTCACAGAACCGCGTTGTGATGTCATAGAGGGGGATTGTGATGTCGTAGAGGTAGGGTTGTGACGTCATAGAAGGGCGTTTCATTTCATAGAGTGTGATTGTGACATCATAGCGGCGTTTGTGATGTCACAGAGTCGTGTTGTGACGTCATAGAGTGGGATTGTGATGTCATAGAGGGGTTATGATGTCATAGAGTGGGGTTGTGATGTCATAGAGGTAGGGTGTGACGTCATAGAAAGGCATTGTGATTTCAAAGAGTTGGGTTGTGACATCATAGTGGGGTTTGTGTTGTCACAGAGTGGTTTGTGATGTCATAGAGTGTGGCTGTGATGTCATAGAGGGCGTTGTGACGTCATAGAGTGCGTTTGTGGCATCACAGTGGGGTTTGTGATGTCACAGAGTTGGGTTGTGACGCCATAGTGGGCTTTGTGATTTCACAGAGTGGTTTGTGATTTCATAGAGTGGGGTTGTGATGTCATAGAGGGGGTTATGATGTCAAAGCGTAGGTTTGTGATGTCATAGTGGGGTTTGTGATGTCACAGAGTGGTTTGTGATGTCATAGAGTTAGGGATGTAACGTCATAGAGGAGCGTTGTGATATCACAGAGTCGGGTTGTGATGTCATAGACGGAGGGTTGTGGTGTCATAGAGGTAGGGTTGTGACATCATAGAGTGTGGTTGTGACGTCATGGGGGCTGTGACGTCATCGGGGATTGTGATGTCATAGATGGGGTTATGATTTCATAGAGGGGGTTGTGACGTCCTAGAGTCGGGTTGTGATGTCATAGTGGGCTTTGTGATGTCACAGAGTCGGGTTGTGACATCATAGACTGGGATTGTGATGTCTTAGAGGGTTTATGATGTCATAGAGTAGGGTTGTGACATCATAGAGGTGGATGTGACGTCATAGAGTGGGGTTGTGATGTCATAGAGTGGGGTTGTGACGTCATAGAGGTGGATGTGACGTCATAGACTGCGGTTGTGGCGTCATAGTGGGGTTTGTGGTGTCACAGACTGGTTTGTGATGTCATAGAGTGGGGTTGTAATGTCATAGAAGTAGCGTTGTGACGTCATAGAGTGGGGTTGTGATGTCACAGAACCGCGTTGTGATGTCATAGAGTGGGGTTGTGATGTCATAGAGGTAGGGTTGTGACGTCATAGAAGGGCGTTTCATTTCATAGCGTGTGGTTGTGACATCATAGCGGGGTTTGTGATGTCACAGAGTCGGGTTGTGACGTCATAGAGTGGGGTTGTGATGTCATAGAGGGGTTATGATGTCATAGAGTGGGGTTGTGATGTCATAGAGGTAGGGTGTGACGTCATAGAAAGGCATTGTGATTTCAAAGAGTTGGGTTGTGACATCATAGTGGGGTTTGTGTTGTCACAGAGTGGTTTGTGATGTCATAGAGTGTGGCTGTGATGTCATAGAGGGGGTTGTGACGTCATAGAGTGCGTTTGTGGCATCACAGTGGGGTTTGTGATGTCACAGAGTTGGGTTGTGACGCCATAGTGGGCTTTGTGATGTCACAGAGTGGTTTGTGATTTCATAGAGTGGGGTTGTGATGTCATAGAGGGGGTTATGATGTCAAAGCGTAGGTTTGTGATGTCATAGTGGGGTTTGTGATGTCACAGAGTGGTTTGTGATGTCATAGAGTTAGGGTTGTAACGTCATAGAGGAGCGTTGTGATTTCACAGAGTTGGGTTGTGACGTCATAGTGGGGTTTCTGATGTCATAGAGGGGGTTGCGAGGTCATAGAGTGCGGTTGTGACGTCATAGTGGGGTTTGTGATGTCACAGAGTCGGGTTGTGACGTCATAGAGTGGGGTTGTGATGTCATAGAGGGGTTATGATGTCATAGAGTGGGGTTGTGATGTCATGGAGGTAGGGTTGTGACGTCATAGAAGGGCGTTGTGATTTCAGAGAGTTGGGTTGTGACGTCATAGTGGGGATTGTGATGTCATAGAGTGGGCTTGTGACGTCATAGAGTGGGGTTGTGATGTCATAGAGTGGGGTTGTGATGACATAGAGGGGTTATGATGTCATAGAGTGGGGTTGTGATGTCATAGAGGTAGGGTGTGACGTCACAGAAAGGCATTGTGATTTCAAAGAGTTGGGTTGTGACATCATAGTGGGGTTTGTGTTGTCACAGAGTGGTTTGTGATGTCATAGAGTGTGGCTGTGATGTCATAGAGGGGGTTGTGACGTCATAGAGTGCGTTTGTGGCATCACAGTGGGGTTTGTGATGTCACAGAGTTGGGTTGTGACGCCATAGTGGGCTTTGTGATGTCACAGAGTGGTTTGTGATTTCATAGAGTGGGGTTGTGATGTCATAGAGGGGGTTATGATGTCAAAGCGTAGGTTTGTGATGTCATAGTGGGGTTTGTGATGTCACAGAGTGGTTTGTGATGTCATAGAGTTAGGGTTGTAACGTCATAGAGGAGCGTTGTGATTTCACAGAGTTGGGTTGTGACGTCATAGTGGGGTTTCTGATGTCATAGAGGGGGTTGCGAGGTCATAGAGTGCGGTTGTGACGTCATAGTGGGGTTTGTGATGTCACAGAGTCGGGTTGTGACGTCATAGAGTGGGGTTGTGATGTCATAGAGGGGTTATGATGTCATAGAGTGGGGTTGTGATGTCATGGAGGTAGGGTTGTGACGTCATAGAAGGGCGTTGTGATTTCAGAGAGTTGGGTTGTGACGTCATAGTGGGGATTGTGATGTCATAGAGTGGGCTTGTGACGTCATAGAGTGGGGTTGTGATGTCATAGAGTGGGGTTGTGACGTCATAGAGGTGGATGTGACGTCATAGACTGCGGTTGTGGCGTCATAGTGGGGTTTGTGGTGTCACAGACTGGTTTGTGATGTCATAGAGTGGGGTTGTAATGTCATAGAAGTAGCGTTGTGACGTCATAGAGTGGGGTTGTGATGTCATAGATTGAGGTTCTGATGTCATAGATGGGGTTGTGATGTCATAGAGTGGGGTTGTGATGTCATAGAGGTAGGGTTGTGACGTCATAGAAGGGCGTTTCATTTCATAGCGTGTGGTTGTGACATCATAGCGGGGTTTGTGATGTCACAGAGTCGGGTTGTGACGTCATAGAGTGGGGTTGTGATGTCATAGAGGGGTTATGATGTCATAGAGTGGGGTTGTGATGTCATAGAGGTAGGGTGTGACGTCATAGAAAGGCATTGTGATTTCAAAGAGTTGGGTTGTGACATCATAGTGGGGTTTGTGTTGTCACAGAGTGGTTTGTGATGTCATAGAGTGTGGCTGTGATGTCATAGAGGGGGTTGTGACGTCATAGAGTGCGTTTGTGGCATCACAGTGGGGTTTGTGATGTCACAGAGTTGGGTTGTGACGCCATAGTGGGCTTTGTGATGTCACAGAGTGGTTTGTGATGTCATAGAGTGGGGTTGTGATGTCATAAAGGGGGTTATGATGTCAAAGCGTAGGTTTGTGATGTCATAGTGGGGTTTGTGATGTCACAGAGTGGTTTGTGATGTCATAGAGTTAGGGTTGTAACGTCATAGAGGAGCGTTGTGATTTCACAGAGTTGGGTTGTGACGTCATAGTGGGGTTTCTGATGTCATAGAGGGGGTTGCGAGGTCATAGAGTGCGGTTGTGACGTCATAGTGGGGTTTGTGATGTCACAGAGTCGGGTTGTGACGTCATAGAGTGGGGTTGTGATGTCATAGAGGGGTTATGATGTCATAGAGTGGGGTTGTGATGTCATGGAGGTAGGGTTGTGACGTCATAGAAGGGCGTTGTGATTTCAGAGAGTTGGGTTGTGACGTCATAGTGGGGATTGTGATGTCATAGAGTGGGCTTGTGACGTCATAGAGTGGGGTTGTGATGTCATAGAGTGGGGTTGTGACGTCATAGAGGTGGATGTGACGTCATAGACTGCGGTTGTGGCGTCATAGTGGGGTTTGTGGTGTCACAGACTGGTTTGTGATGTCATAGAGTGGGGTTGTAATGTCATAGAAGTAGCGTTGTGACGTCATAGAGTGGGGTTGTGATGTCACAGAACCGCGTTGTGATGTCATAGAGGGGGATTGTGATGTCATAGAGGTAGGGTTGTGACGTCATAGAAGGGCGTTTCATTTCATAGAGTGTGGTTGTGACATCATAGCGGGGTTTGTGATGTCACAGAGTCGGGTTGTGACGTCATAGAGTGGGGTTGTGATGTCATAGAGGGGTTATGATGTCATAGAGTGGGGTTGTGATGTCATAGAGGTAGGGTGTGACATCATAGAAAGGCATTGTGATTTCAAAGAGTTGGGTTGTGACATCATAGTGGGGTTTGTGTTGTCACAGAGTGGTTTGTGATGTCATAGAGTGTGGCTGTGATGTCATAGAGGGGGTTGTGACGTCATAGAGTGCGTTTGTGGCATCACAGTGGGGTTTGTGATGTCACAGAGTTGGGTTGTGACGCCATAGTGGGCTTTGTGATGTCACAGAGTGGTTTGTGATTTCATAGAGTGGGGTTGTGATGTCATAGAGTGTGGTTGTGATGTCACAGAGTCGCGTTGTGATTTCACAGAGTTGGGTTGTGACGTCATAGTGGGGTTTGTGATGTCACAGAGTCAGGTTGTGACGTCATAGGGTGGGATTGTGATGTCATAGAAGGGGTTGTGATGTCACAGAGTCGGGTTGTGATGTCATAGACGGAGGGTTGTGGTGTCATAGAGGTAGGGTTGTGACGTCATAGTGGGGTTTGTGATGTCACAGAGTGGTTTGTGATGTCACAGGGTAGTTTGTGATGTCATAGAGTGGGTTTGTGATGTCATAGAGGGAGGGTTGTGACGTCGTAGGGGGCTGTGACGTCATCGGGGATTGTGATGTCATAGATGGGGTTATGATTTCATAGAGGGGGTTGTGACGTCCTAGAGTCTGGTTGTGACGTCATAGTGGGCTTTGTGATGCCACAGAGTGGTTTGTGATGTCATAGAGTGGGGTTGTGATGTCATAGAGGGGGTTATGATGTCAAAGTGTAGGGTTGTGATGTCATAGTGGGGTTTGTGATGTCACAGAGTGGTTTGTGATGTCATAGAGTTAGGGTTGTAACGTCATAGAGGAGCGTTGTGATTTCACAGAGTGTGGTTGTGACGTCATAGTGGGGTTTCTGATGTCATAGAGGGGGTTGCGAGTTCATAGAGTGCAGTTGTGACGTCATAGTGGGGTTTGTGATGTCACAGAGTCGGGTTGTGACGTCATAGAGTGGGGTTGTGATGTCATAGAGGGGTTATGATGTCATAGAGTGGGGTTGTGATGTCATAGAGGTAGGGTTGTGACGTCATAGAAGGGCGTTGTGATTTCAGAGAGTTGGGTTGTGACGTCATAGTGCGGTTTGTGATGTCACAGAGTCAGGTTGTGACGTCATAGGGTGGGATTGTGATGTCATAGAAGGGGTTGTGATGTCACAGAGTCGGGTTGTGATGTCATAGACGGAGGGTTGTGACGTCATAGAAGGGCATTGTGATTTCAGAGAGTTGGGTTGTGACGTCATAGTGGGGATTGTGATGTCATAGAGTGGGCTTGTGACGTCATAGAGTGGGGTTGTGATGTCACAGAACCGCGTTGTGATGTCATAGAGGGGGATTGTGATGTCGTAGAGGTAGGGTTGTGACGTCATAGAGGGGTGTTGTGATTTCACGGAGTTGGGTTGTGACGTCATATTGGGGTTTGTGATGTCACAGAGTGGTTTCTGATGTCATAGAGTGGGGTTGTGACGTCCTAGAGGCGGTTGTGACGTCATAGAGTGCGTTTGTGATGTCATAGTGGGGTTTGTGATTTCATAGAGGTAGTGTTGTGACATCATAGAGTGGGGTTGTGATGTCATAGAGTGTGGTTGTGATGTCACAGAGTCGCGTTGTGATTTCACAGAGTTGGGTTGTGACGTCATAGTGGGGTTTGTGATGTCACAGAGTCAGGTTGTGACGTCATAGGGTGGGATTGTGATGTCATAGAAGGGGTTGTGATGTCACAGAGTCGGGTTGTGATGTCATAGACGGAGGGTTGTGGTGTCATAGAGGTAGGGTTGTGACGTCATAGTGGGGTTTGTGATGTCACAGAGTGGTTTGTGATGTCACAGGGTAGTTTGTGATGTCATAGAGTGGGTTTGTGATGTCATAGAGGGAGGGTTGTGACGTCATCGGGGATTGAGATGTCATAGAGTGCGGTTGTGGCGTCATAGAGGGGTTTCTGATGTCATAGATTGGGGTTGTGATGTCATAGAGGTAGGGTTGTGACGTCGTAGGGGGCTGTGACGTCATCGGGGATTGTGATGTCATAGATGGGGTTATGATTTCATAGAGGGGGTTGTGACGTCCTAGAGTCTGGTTGTGACGTCATAGTGGGCTTTGTGATGCCACAGAGTGGTTTGTGATGTCATAGAGTGGGGTTGTGATGTCATAGAGGGGGTTATGATGTCAAAGTGTAGGGTTGTGATGTCATAGTGGGGTTTGTGATGTCACAGAGTGGTTTGTGATGTCATAGAGTTAGGGTTGTAACGTCATAGAGGAGCGTTGTGATTTCACAGAGTGTGGTTGTGACGTCATAGTGGGGTTTATGATGTCATAGAGGGGGTTGCGAGGTCATAGAGTGCAGTTGTGACGTCATGGTGGGGTTTGTGATGTCACAGAGTCGGGTTGTGACGTCATAGAGTGGGGTTGTGATGTCATAGAGGGGTTATGATGTCATAGAGTGGGGTTGTGATGTCATAGATGTAGGGTTGTGACGTCATAGAAGGGCGTTGTGATTTCAGAGAGTTGGGTTGTGATGTCATAGTGGGGATTGTGATGTCATAGAGTGGGCTTGTGACGTCATAGAGTGGGGTTGTGATGTCACAGAACCGCGTTGTGATGTCATAGAGGGGGATTGTGATGTCGTAGCGGTAGGGTTGTGACGTCATAGAAGGGCGTTTCATTTCATAGAGTGTGGTTGTGACATCATAGCGGGGTTTGTGATGTCACAGAGTCGTGTTGTGACGTCATAGAGTGGGATTGTGATGTCATAGAGGGGTTATGATGTCATAGAGTGGGGTTGTGATGTCATAGAGGTAGGGTGTGACGTCATAGAAAGGCATTGTGATTTCAAAGAGTTGGGTTGTGACATCATAGTGGGGTTTGTGTTGTCACAGAGTGGTTTGTGATGTCATAGAGTGTGGCTGTGATGTCATAGAGGGGGTTGTGACGTCATAGAGTGCGTTTGTGGCATCACAGTGGGGTTTGTGATGTCACAGAGTTGGGTTGTGACGCCATAGTGGGCTTTGTGATTTCACAGAGTGGTTTGTGATTTCATAGAGTGGGGTTGTGATGTCATAGAAGGGGTTATGATGTCAAAGCGTAGGTTTGTGATGTCATAGTGGGGTTTGTGATGTCACAGAGTGGTTTGTGATGTCATAGAGTTAGGGTTGTAACGTCATAGAGGAGCGTTGTGATATCACAGAGTCGGGTTGTGATGTCATAGACGGAGGGTTGTGGTGTCATAGAGGTAGGGTTGTGACATCATAGAGTGTGGTTGTGACGTCATGGGGGCTGTGACGTCATCGGGGATTGTGATGTCATAGATGGGGTTATGATTTCATAGAGGGGGTTGTGACGTCCTAGAGTCGGGTTGTGATGTCATAGTGGGCTTTGTGATGTCACAGAGTCGGGTTGTGACATCATAGACTGGGATTGTGATGTCATAGAGGGGTTATGATGTCATAGAGTAGGGTTGTGACATCATAGAGGTGGATGTGACGTCATAGAGTGGGGTTGTGATGTCATAGAGTGGGGTTGTGACGTCATAGAGGTGGATGTGACGTCATAGACTGCGGTTGTGGCGTCATAGTGGGGTTTGTGGTGTCACAGACTGGTTTGTGATGTCATAGAGTGGGGTTGTAATGTCATAGAAGTAGCGTTGTGACGTCATAGAGTGGGGTTGTGATGTCACAGAACCGCGTTGTGATGTCATAGAGGGGGATTGTGATGTCATAGAGGTAGGGTTGTGACGTCATAGAAGGGCGTTTCATTTCATAGAGTGTGGTTGTGACATCATAGCGGGGTTTGTGATGTCACAGAGTCGTGTTGTGACGTCATAGAGTGGGGTTGTGATGTCATAGAGGGGTTATGATGTCATAGAGTGGGGTTGTGATGTCATAGAGGTAGGGTGTGACGTCACAGAAAGGCATTGTGATTTCAAAGAGTTGGGTTGTGACATCATAGTGGGGTTTGTGTTGTCACAGAGTGGTTTGTGATGTCATAGAGGGGGTTGTGACGTCATAGAGTGCGTTTGTGGCATCACAGTGGGGTTTGTGATGTCACAGAGTTGGGTTGTGACGCCATAGTGGGCTTTGTGATGTCACAGAGTGGTTTGTGATTTCATAGAGTGGGGTTGTGATGTCATAAAGGGGGTTATGATGTCAAAGCGTAGGTTTGTGATGTCATAGTGGGGTTTGTGATGTCACAGAGTGGTTTGTGATGTCATAGAGTTAGGGTTGTAACGTCATAGAGGAGCGTTGTGATTTCACAGAGTGTGGTTGTGACGTCATAGTGGGGTTTCTGATGTCATAGAGGGGGTTGCGAGGTCATAGAGTTCAGTTGTGACGTCATAGTGGGGTTTGTGATGTCACAGAGTCGGGTTGTTGCGTCATAGAGTGGGATTGTGATGTCATAGAGTGGGGTTGTGATGTCACCGAGTCGGGTTGTGATGTCATAGATTGAGGTTCTGATGTCATAGATGGGGTTGTGATGTCATAGAGTGGGGTTGTGACGTCATAGAGTGCGTTTGTGGCATCACAGTGGGGTTTGTGATGTCACAGAGTTGGGTTGTGACGCCATAGTGGGCTTTGTGATGTCACAGAGTGGTTTGTGATGTCATAGAGTGGGGTTGTGATGTCATAGAGTGGGGTTGTGATGTCATAGTGGTAGGGTTTGTGACGTCATAGAGGGGTGTTGTGATTTCACGGAGTTGGGTTGTGACATCATATTGGGGTTTGTGATGTCACAGAGTGGTTTCTGATGTCATAGAGTGGGGTTGTGACGTCCTAGAGGCGGTTGTGATGTCATAGAGTGCGTTTGTGATGTCATAGTGGGGTTTGTGATTTCATAGAGGTAGTGTTGTGACGTCATAGAGTGGGGTTGTGATGTCATAGAGTGTGGTTGTGATGTCACAGAGTCGCGTTGTGATTTCACAGAGTTGGGTTGTGACGTCATAGTGGGGTTTGTGATGTCACAGAGTCAGGTTGTGACGTCATAGGGTGGGATTGTGATGTCATAGAAGGGGTTGTGATGTCACAGAGTCGGGTTGTGATGTCATAGACGGAGGGTTGTGGTGTCATAGAGGTAGGGTTGTGACGTCATAGTGGGGTTTGTGATGTCACAGAGTGGTTTGTGATGTCACAGGGTGGTTTGAGATGTCATAGAGTGGGTTTGTGATGTCATAGAGGGAGGGTTGTGATGTCATAGAGGGGGTTATGATGTCAAAGTGTAGGGTTGTGATGTCATAGTGGGGTTTGTGATGTCACAGAGTGGTTTGTGATGTCATAGAGTTAGGGTTGTAACGTCATAGAGGAGCGTTGTGATTTCACAGAGTTGGGTTGTGACGTCATAGTGGGGTTTATGATGTCATAGAGGGGGTTGCGAGGTCATAGAGTGCAGTTGTGACGTCATAGTGGGGTTTGTGATGTCACAGAGTCGGGTTGTGACGTCATAGAGTGGGGTTGTGATGTCATAGAGGGGTTATGATGTCATAGAGTGGGGTTGTGATGTCATAGAGGTAGGGTTGTGACGTCATAGAAGGGCGTTGTGATTTCAGAGAGTTGGGTTGTGACGTCATAGTGGGGATTGTGATGTCATAGAGTGGGCTTGTGACGTCATAGAGTGGGGTTGTGATGTCACAGAACCGCGTTGTGATGTCATAGAGGGGGATTGTGATGTCGTAGAGGTAGGGTTGTGACGTCATAGAAGGGCGTTTCATTTCATAGAGTGTGATTGTGACATCATAGCGGGGTTTGTGATGTCACAGAGTCGTGTTGTGACGTCATAGAGTGGGATTGTGATGTCATAGAGGGGTTATGATGTCATAGAGTGGGGTTGTGATGTCATAGAGGTAGGGTGTGACGTCATAGAAAGGCATTGTGATTTCAAAGAGTTGGGTTGTGACATCATAGTGGGGTTTGTGTTGTCACAGAGTGGTTTGTGATGTCATAGAGTGTGGCTGTGATGTCATAGAGGGGGTTGTGACGTCATAGAGTGCGTTTGTGGCATCACAGTGGGGTTTGTGATGTCACAGAGTTGGGTTGTGACGCCATAGTGGGCTTTGTGATTTCACAGAGTGGTTTGTGATTTCATAGAGTGGGGTTGTGATGTCATAGAGGGGGTTATGATGTCAAAGCGTAGGTTTGTGATGTCATAGTGGGGTTTGTGATGTCACAGAGTGGTTTGTGATGTCATAGAGTTAGGGATGTAACGTCATAGAGGAGCGTTGTGATATCACAGAGTCGGGTTGTGATGTCATAGACGGAGGGTTGTGGTGTCATAGAGGTAGGGTTGTGACATCATAGAGTGTGGTTGTGACGTCATGGGGGCTGTGACGTCATCGGGGATTGTGATGTCATAGATGGGGTTATGATTTCATAGAGGGGGTTGTGACGTCCTAGAGTCGGGTTGTGATGTCATAGTGGGCTTTGTGATGTCACAGAGTCGGGTTGTGACATCATAGACTGGGATTGTGATGTCTTAGAGGGTTTATGATGTCATAGAGTAGGGTTGTGACATCATAGAGGTGGATGTGACGTCATAGAGTGGGGTTGTGATGTCATAGAGTGGGGTTGTGACGTCATAGAGGTGGATGTGACGTCATAGACTGCGGTTGTGGCGTCATAGTGGGGTTTGTGGTGTCACAGACTGGTTTGTGATGTCATAGAGTGGGGTTGTAATGTCATAGAAGTAGCGTTGTGACGTCATAGAGTGGGGTTGTGATGTCACAGAACCGCGTTGTGATGTCATAGAGTGGGGTTGTGATGTCATAGAGGTAGGGTTGTGACGTCATAGAAGGGCGTTTCATTTCATAGCGTGTGGTTGTGACATCATAGCGGGGTTTGTGATGTCACAGAGTCGGGTTGTGACGTCATAGAGTGGGGTTGTGATGTCATAGAGGGGTTATGATGTCATAGAGTGGGGTTGTGATGTCATAGAGGTAGGGTGTGACGTCATAGAAAGGCATTGTGATTTCAAAGAGTTGGGTTGTGACATCATAGTGGGGTTTGTGTTGTCACAGAGTGGTTTGTGATGTCATAGAGTGTGGCTGTGATGTCATAGAGGGGGTTGTGACGTCATAGAGTGCGTTTGTGGCATCACAGTGGGGTTTGTGATGTCACAGAGTTGGGTTGTGACGCCATAGTGGGCTTTGTGATGTCACAGAGTGGTTTGTGATTTCATAGAGTGGGGTTGTGATGTCATAAAGGGGGTTATGATGTCAAAGCGTAGGTTTGTGATGTCATAGTGGGGTTTGTGATGTCACAGAGTGGTTTGTGATGTCATAGAGTTAGGGTTGTAACGTCATAGAGGAGCGTTGTGATTTCACAGAGTTGGGTTGTGACGTCATAGTGGGGTTTCTGATGTCATAGAGGGGGTTGCGAGGTCATAGAGTGCGGTTGTGACGTCATAGTGGGGTTTGTGATGTCACAGAGTCGGGTTGTGACGTCATAGAGTGGGGTTGTGATGTCATAGAGGGGTTATGATGTCATAGAGTGGGGTTGTGATGTCATGGAGGTAGGGTTGTGACGTCATAGAAGGGCGTTGTGATTTCAGAGAGTTGGGTTGTGACGTCATAGTGGGGATTGTGATGTCATAGAGTGGGCTTGTGACGTCATAGAGTGGGGTTGTGATGTCATAGAGTGGGGTTGTGATGACATAGAGGGGTTATGATGTCATAGAGTGGGGTTGTGATGTCATAGAGGTAGGGTGTGACGTCACAGAAAGGCATTGTGATTTCAAAGAGTTGGGTTGTGACATCATAGTGGGGTTTGTGTTGTCACAGAGTGGTTTGTGATGTCATAGAGTGTGGCTGTGATGTCATAGAGGGGGTTGTGACGTCATAGAGTGCGTTTGTGGCATCACAGTGGGGTTTGTGATGTCACAGAGTTGGGTTGTGACGCCATAGTGGGCTTTGTGATGTCACAGAGTGGTTTGTGATTTCATAGAGTGGGGTTGTGATGTCATAGAGTGGGGTTGTGATGTCATAGAGGTAGGGTTGTAACGTCATAGAGGGGTGTTGTGATTTCACGGAGTTGGGTTGTGACATCATATTGGGGTTTGTGATGTCACAGAGTGGTTTCTGATGTCATAGAGTGGGGTTGTGACGTCCTAGAGGCGGTTGTGACGTCATAGAGTGCGTTTGTGATGTCATAGTGGGGTTTGTGATTTCATAGAGGTAGTGTTGTGACGTCATAGAGTGGGGTTGTGATGTCACAGAGTGTGGTTGTGATGTCACAGAGTCGCGTTGTGATTTCACAGAGTTGGGTTGTGACGTCATAGTGGGGTTTGTGATGTCACAGAGTCAGGTTGTGACGTCATAGGGTGGGATTGTGATGTCATAGAAGGGGTTGTGATGTCACAGAGTCGGGTTGTGATTTCATAGACGGAGGGTTGTGGTGTCATAGAGGTAGGGTTGTGACGTCATAGTGGGGTTTGTGATGTCACAGAGTGGTTTGTGATGTCACAGGGTAGTTTGTGATGTCATAGAGTGGGTTTGTGATGTCATAGAGGGAGGGTTGTGACGTCATCGGGGATTGAGATGTCATAGAGTGCGGTTGTGGCGTCATAGAGGGGTTTCTGATGTCATAGATTGGGGTTGTGATGTCATAGAGGTAGGGTTGTGACGTCGTAGGGGGCTGTGACGTCATCGGGGATTGTGATGTCATAGATGGGGTTATGATTTCATAGAGGGGGTTGTGACGTCCTAGAGTCTGGTTGTGACGTCATAGTGGGCTTTGTGATGCCACAGAGTGGTTTGTGATGTCATAGAGTGGGGTTGTGATGTCATAGAGGGGGTTATGATGTCAAAGTGTAGGGTTGTGATGTCATAGTGGGGTTTGTGATGTCACAGAGTGGTTTGTGATGTCATAGAGTTAGGGTTGTAACGTCATAGAGGAGCGTTGTGATTTCACAGAGTGTGGTTGTGACGTCATAGTGGGGTTTATGATGTCATAGAGGGGGTTGCGAGGTCATAGAGTGCGGTTGTGACGTCATAGTGGGGTTTGTGATGTCACAGAGTCGGGTTGTGACGTCATAGAGTGGGGTTGTGATGTCATAGAGGGGTTATGATGTCATAGAGTGGGGTTGTGATGTCATAGAGGTAGGGTTGTGACGTCATAGAAGGGCGTTGTGATTTCAGAGAGTTGGGTTGTGACGTCATAGTGGGGATTGTGATGTCATAGAGTGGGCTTGTGACGTCATAGAGTGGGGTTGTGATGTCACAGAACCGCGTTGTGATGTCATAGAGGGGGATTGTGATGTCGTAGAGGTAGGGTTGTGACGTCATAGAAGGGCGTTTCATTTCATAGAGTGGGGTTGTGACATCATAGCGGGGTTTGTGATGTCACAGAGTCGTGTTGTGACGTCATAGAGTGGGATTGTGATGTCATAGAGGGGTTATGATGTCATAGAGTGGGGTTGTGATGTCATAGAGGTAGGGTGTGACGTCATAGAAAGGCATTGTGATTTCAAAGAGTTGGGTTGTGACATCATAGTGGGGTTTGTGTTGTCACAGAGTGGTTTGTGATGTCATAGAGTGTGGCTGTGATGTCATAGAGGGGGTTGTGACGTCATAGAGTGCGTTTGTGGCATCACAGTGGGGTTTGTGATGTCACAGAGTTGGGTTGTGACGCCATAGTGGGCTTTGTGATTTCACAGAGTGGTTTGTGATTTCATAGAGTGGGGTTGTGATGTCATAGAGGGGGTTATGATGTCAAAGCGTAGGTTTGTGATGTCATAGTGGGGTTTGTGATGTCACAGAGTGGTTTGTGATGTCATAGAGTTAGGGTTGTAACGTCATAGAGGAGCGTTGTGATATCACAGAGTCGGGTTGTGATGTCATAGACGGAGGGTTGTGGTGTCATAGAGGTAGGGTTTTGACATCATAGAGTGTGGTTGTGACGTCATGGGGGCTGTGACGTCATCGGGGATTGTGATGTCATAGATGGGGTTATGATTTCATAGAGGGGGTTGTGACGTCCTAGAGTCGGGTTGTGATGTCATAGTGGGCTTTGTGATGTCACAGAGTCGGGTAGTGACATCATAGACTGGGATTGTGATGTCATAGAGGGGTTATGATGTCATAGAGTAGGGTTGTGACATCACAGAGGTGGATGTGACGTCATAGAGTGGGGTTGTGATGTCATAGAGTGGGGTTGTGACGTCATAGAGGTGGATGTGACGTCATAGACTGCGGTTGTGGCGTCATAGTGGGGTTTGTGGTGTCACAGACTGGTTTGTGATGTCATAGAGTGGGGTTGTAATGTCATAGAAGTAGCGTTGTGACGTCATAGAGTGGGGTTGTGATGTCACAGAACCGCGTTGTGATGTCATAGAGTGGGGTTGTGATGTCATAGAGGTAGGGTTGTGACGTCATAGAAGGGCGTTTCATTTCATAGCGTGTGGTTGTGACATCATAGCGGGGTTTGTGATGTCACAGAGTCGGGTTGTGACGTCATAGAGTGGGGTTGTGATGTCATAGAGGGGTTATGATGTCATAGAGTGGGGTTGTGATGTCATAGAGGTAGGGTGTGACGTCACAGAAAGGCATTGTGATTTCAAAGAGTTGGGTTGTGACATCATAGTGGGGTTTGTGTTGTCACAGAGTGGTTTGTGATGTCATAGAGTGTGGTTGTGATGTCATAGAGGGGGTTGTGACGTCATAGAGTGCGTTTGTGGCATCACAGTGGGGTTTGTGATGTCACAGAGTTGGGTTGTGACACCATAGTGGGCTTTGTGATGTCACAGAGTGGTTTGTGATTTCATAGAGTGGGGTTGTGATGTCATAAAGGGGGTTATGATGTCAAAGCGTAGGTTTGTGATGTCATAGTGGGGTTTGTGATGTCACAGAGTGGTTTGTGATGTCATAGAGTTAGGGTTGTAACGTCATAGAGGAGCGTTGTGATTTCACAGAGTTGGGTTGTGACGTCATAGTGGGGTTTCTGATGTCATAGAGGGGGTTGCGAGGTCATAGAGTGCAGTTGTGACGTCATAGTGGGGTTTGTGATGTCACAGAGTCGGGTTGTTGCGTCATAGAGTGGGATTGTGATGTCATAGAGTGGGGTTGTGATGTCACCGAGTCGGGTTGTGATGTCATAGATTGAGGTTCTGATGTCATAGATGGGGTTGTGATGTCATAGAGTGGGGTTGTGATGTCATAGAGGTAGGGTTGTGACGTCATAGAAGGGCGTTTCATTTCATAGCGTGTGGTTGTGACATCATAGCGGGGTTTGTGATGTCACAGAGTCGGGTTGTGACGTCATAGAGTGGGGTTGTGATGTCATAGAGGGGTTATGATGTCATAGAGTGGGGTTGTGATGTCATAGAGGTAGGGTGTGACGTCATAGAAAGGCATTGTGATTTCAAAGAGTTGGGTTGTGACATCATAGTGGGGTTTGTGTTGTCACAGAGTGGTTTGTGATGTCATAGAGTGTGGCTGTGATGTCATAGAGGGGGTTGTGACGTCATAGAGTGCGTTTGTGGCATCACAGTGGGGTTTGTGATGTCACAGAGTTGGGTTGTGACGCCATAGTGGGCTTTGTGATGTCACAGAGTGGTTTGTGATTTCATAGAGTGGGGTTGTGATGTCATAAAGGGGGTTATGATGTCAAAGCGTAGGTTTGTGATGTCATAGTGGGGTTTGTGATGTCACAGAGTGGTTTGTGATGTCATAGAGTTAGGGTTGTAACGTCATAGAGGAGCGTTGTGATTTCACAGAGTTGGGTTGTGACGTCATAGTGGGGTTTCTGATGTCATAGAGGGGGTTGCGAGGTCATAGAGTGCGGTTGTGATGTCATAGTGGGGTTTGTGATGTCACAGAGTCGGGTTGTGACGTCATAGAGTGGGGTTGTGATGTCATAGAGGGGTTATGATGTCACAGAGTGGGGTTGTGATGTCATGGAGGTAGGGTTGTGACGTCATAGAAGGGCGTTGTGATTTCAGAGAGTTGGGTTGTGACGTCATAGTGGGGATTGTGATGTCATAGAGTGGGCTTGTGACGTCATAGAGTGGGGTTGTGATGTCATAGAGTGGGGTTGTGACGTCATAGAGGTGGATGTGACGTCATAGACTGCGGTTGTGGCGTCATAGTGGGGTTTGTGGTGTCACAGACTGGTTTGTGATGTCATAGAGTGGGGTTGTAATGTCATAGAAGTAGCGTTGTGACGTCATAGAGTGGGGTTGTGATGTCACAGAACCGCGTTGTGATGTCATAGAGGGGGATTGTGATGTCATAGAGGTAGGGTTGTGACGTCATAGAAGGGCGTTTCATTTCATAGAGTGTGGTTGTGACATCATAGCGGGGTTTGTGATGTCACAGAGTCGGGTTGTGACGTCATAGAGTGGGGTTGTGATGTCATAGAGGGGTTATGATGTCATAGAGTGGGGTTGTGATGTCATAGAGGTAGGGTGTGACGTCACAGAAAGGCATTGTGATTTCAAAGAGTTGGGTTGTGACATCATAGTGGGGTTTGTGTTGTCACAGAGTGGTTTGTGATGTCATTGAGTGTGGCTGTGATGTCATAGAGGGGGTTGTGACGTCATAGAGTGCGTTTGTGGCATCACAGTGGGGTTTGTGATGTCACAGAGTTGGGTTGTGACGCCATAGTGGGCTTTGTGATGTCACAGAGTGGTTTGTGATTTCATAGAGTGGGGTTGTGATGTCATAGAGTGGGGTTGTGATGTCATAGAGGTAGGGTTTGTGACGTCATAGAGGGGTGTTGTGATTTCACGGAGTTGGGTTGTGACATCATATTGGGGTTTGTGATGTCACAGAGTGGTTTCTGATGTCATAGAGTGGGGTTGTGACGTCCTAGAGGCGGTTGTGACGTCATAGAGTGCGTTTGTGATGTCATAGTGGGGTTTGTGATTTCATAGAGGTAGTGTTGTGACGTCATAGAGTGGGGTTGTGATGTCACAGAGTGTGGTTGTGATGTCACAGAGTCGCGTTGTGATTTCACAGAGTTGGGTTGTGACGTCATAGTGGGGTTTGTGATGTCACAGAGTCAGGTTGTGACGTCATAGGGTGGGATTGTGATGTCATAGAAGGGGTTGTGATGTCACAGAGTCGGGTTGTGATGTCATAGACGGAGGGTTGTGGTGTCATAGAGGTAGGGTTGTGACGTCATAGTGGGGTTTGTGATGTCACAGAGTGGTTTGTGATGTCACAGGGTGGTTTGTGATGTCATAGAGTGGGTTTGTGATGTCATAGAGGGAGGGTTGTGACGTCATCGGGGATTGAGATGTCATAGAGTGCGGTTGTGGCGTCATAGAGGGGTTTCTGATGTCATAGATTGGGGTTGTGATGTCATAGAGGTAGGGTTGTGACGTCGTAGGGGGCTGTGACGTCATCGGGGATTGTGATGTCATAGATGGGGTTATGATTTCATAGAGGGGGTTGTGACGTCCTAGAGTCTGGTTGTGACGTCATAGTGGGCTTTGTGATGCCACAGAGTGGTTTGTGATGTCATAGAGTGGGGTTGTGATGTCATAGAGGGGGTTATGATGTCAAAGTGTAGGGTTGTGATGTCATAGTGGGGTTTGTGATGTCACAGAGTGGTTTGTGATGTCATAGAGTTAGGGTTGTAACGTCATAGAGGAGCGTTGTGATTTCACAGAGTGTGGTTGTGACGTCATAGTGGGGTTTATGATGTCATAGAGGGGGTTGCGAGGTCATAGAGTGCAGTTGTGACGTCATAGTGGGGTTTGTGATGTCACAGAGTCGGGTTGTTGCGTCATAGAGTGGGATTGTGATGTCATAGAGGGGTTATGATGTCATAGAGTGGGGTTGTGATGTCATAGAGGTAGGGTTGTGACGTCATAGAAGGGCGTTGTGATTTCAGAGAGTTGGGTTGTGACGTCATAGTGGGGATTGTGATGTCATAGAGTAGGCTTGTGACGTCATAGAGTGGGGTTGTGATGTCACAGAACCGCGTTGTGATGTCATAGAGGGGGATTGTGATGTCGTAGAGGTAGGGTTGTGACGTCATAGAAGGGCGTTTCATTTCATAGAGTGTGGTTGTGACATCAAAGCGGGGTTTGTGATGTCACAGAGTCGTGTTGTGACGTCATAGAGTGGGATTGTGATGTCATAGAGGGGTTATGATGTCATAGAGTGGGGTTGTGATGTCATGGAGGTAGGGTTGTGACGTCATAGAAGGGCGTTGTGATTTCAGAGAGTTGGGTTGTGACATCATAGTGGGGATTGTGATGTCATAGAGTGGGCTTGTGACGTCATAGAGTGGGGTTGTGATGTCATAGAGTCGGGTTGTGATGTCATAGAGGGGTTATGATGTCATAGAGTGGGGTTGTGATGTCATAGAGGTAGGGTGTGACGTCACAGAAAGGCATTGTGATTTCAAAGAGTTGGGTTGTGACATCATAGTGGGGTTTGTGTTGTCACAGAGTGGTTTGTGATGTCATAGAGTGTGGCTGTGATGTCATAGAGGGGGTTGTGAAGTCATAGAGTGCGTTTGTGGCATCACAGTGGGGTTTGTGATGTCACAGAGTTGGGTTGTGACGCCATAGTGGGCTTTGTGATGTCACAGAGTGGTTTGTGATTTCATAGAGTGGGGTTGTGATGTCATAGAGTGGGGTTGTGATGTCATAGAGGTAGGGTTTGTGACGTCATAGAGGGGTGTTGTGATTTCACGGAGTTGGGTTGTGACATCATATTGGGGTTTGTGATGTCACAGAGTGGTTTCTGATGTCATAGAGTGGGGTTGTGACGTCCTAGAGGCGGTTGTGACGTCATAGAGTGCGTTTGTGATGTCATAGTGGGGTTTGTGATTTCATAGAGGTAGTGTTGTGACGTCATAGAGTGGGGTTGTGATGTCATAGAGTGTGGTTGTGATGTCACAGAGTCGCGTTGTGATTTCACAGAGTTGGGTTGTGACGTCATAGTGGGGTTTGTGATGTCACAGAGTCAGGTTGTGATGTCATAGGGTGGGATTGTGATGTCATAGAAGGGGTTGTGATGTCACAGAGTCGGGTTGTGATGTCATAGACGGAGGGTTGTGGTGTCATAGAGGTAGGGTTGTGACGTCATAGTGGGGTTTGTGATGTCACAGAGTGGTTTGTGATGTCACAGGGTGGTTTGAGATGTCATAGAGTGGGTTTGTGATGTCATAGAGGGAGGGTTGTGACGTCATCGGGGATTGAGATGTCATAGAGTGCGGTTGTGGCGTCATAGAGGGGTTTCTGATGTCATAGATTGGGGTTGTGATGTCATAGAGGTAGGGTTGTGACGTCGTAGGGGGCTGTGACGTCATCGGGGATTGTGATGTCATAGATGGGGTTATGATTTCATAGAGGGGGTTGTGACGTCCTAGAGTCTGGTTGTGACGTCATAGTGGGCTTTGTGATGCCACAGAGTGGTTTGTGATGTCATAGAGTGGGGTTGTGATGTCATAGAGGGGGTTATGATGTCAAAGTGTAGGGTTGTGATGTCATAGTGGGGTTTGTGATGTCACAGAGTGGTTTGTGATGTCATAGAGTTAGGGTTGTAACGTCATAGAGGAGCGTTGTGATTTCACAGAGTGTGGTTGTGACGTCATAGTGGGGTTTATGATGTCATAGAGGGGGTTGCGAGGTCATAGAGTGCGGTTGTGACGTCATGGTGGGGTTTGTGATGTCACAGAGTCGGGTTGTGACGTCATAGAGTGGGGTTGTGATGTCATAGAGGGGTTATGATGTCATAGAGTGGGGTTGTGATGTCATGGAGGTAGGGTTGTGACGTCATAGAAGGGCGTTGTGATTTCAGAGAGTTGGGTTGTGACGTCATAGTGGGGATTGTGATGTCATAGAGTGGGCTTGTGACGTCATAGAGTGGGGTTGTGATGTCACAGAACCGCGTTGTGATGTCATAGAGGGGGATTGTGATGTCGTAGAAGTAGGGTTGTGACGTCATAGAAGGGCGTTTCATTTCATAGAGTGTGGTTGTGACATCATAGCGGGGTTTGTGATGTCACAGAGTCGGGTTGTGACGTCATAGAGTGGGGTTGTGATGTCATAGAGGGGTTATGATGTCATAGAGTGGGGTTGTGATGTCATAGAGGTAGGGTGTGACGTCATAGAAAGGCATTGTGATTTCAAAGAGTTGGGTTGTGACATCATAGTGGGGTTTGTGTTGTCACAGAGTGGTTTGTGATGTCATAGAGTGTGGCTGTGATGTCATAGAGGGGGTTGTGACGTCATAGAGTGCGTTTGTGGCATCACAGTGGGGTTTGTGATGTCACAGAGTTGGGTTGTGATGCCATAGTGGGCTTTGTGATGTCACAGAGTGGTTTGTGATTTCATAGAGTGGGGTTGTGATGTCATAGAGGGGGTTATGATGTCAAAGCGTAGGTTTGTGATGTCATAGTGGGGTTTGTGATGTCACAGAGTGGTTTGTGATGTCATAGAGTTAGGGTTGTAACGTCATAGAGGAGCGTTGTGATATCACAGAGTCGGGTTGTGATGTCATAGACGGAGGGTTGTGGTGTCATAGAGGTAGGGTTGTGACATCATAGAGTGTGGTTGTGACGTCATGGGGGCTGTGACGTCATCGGGGATTGTGATGTCATAGATGGGGTTATGATTTCATAGAGGGGGTTGTGACGTCCTAGAGTCGGGTTGTGATGTCATAGTGGGCTTTGTGATGTCACAGAGTCGGGTTGTGACATCATAGACTGGGATTGTGATGTCATAGAGGGGTTATGATGTCATAGAGTAGGGTTGTGACATCATAGAGGTGGATGTGACGTCATAGAGTGGGGTTGTGATGTCATAGAGTGGGGTTGTGACGTCATAGAGGTGGATGTGACGTCATAGACTGCGGTTGTGGCGTCATAGTGGGGTTTGTGGTGTCACAGACTGGTTTGTGATGTCATAGAGTGGGGTTGTAATGTCATAGAAGTAGCGTTGTGACGTCATAGAGTGGGGTTGTGATGTCACAGAACCGCGTTGTGATGTCATAGAGTGGGGTTGTGATGTCATAGAGGTAGGGTTGTGACGTCATAGAAGGGCGTTTCATTTCATAGCGTGTGGTTGTGACATCATAGCGGGGTTTGTGATGTCACAGAGTCGGGTTGTGACGTCATAGAGTGGGGTTGTGATGTCATAGAGGGGTTATGATGTCATAGAGTGGGGTTGTGATGTCATAGAGGTAGGGTGTGACGTCACAGAAAGGCATTGTGATTTCAAAGAGTTGGGTTGTGACATCATAGTGGGGTTTGTGTTGTCACAGAGTGGTTTGTGATGTCATAGAGTGTGGCTGTGATGTCATAGAGGGGGTTGTGACGTCATAGAGTGCGTTTGTGGCATCACAGTGGGGTTTGTGATGTCACAGAGTTGGGTTGTGACGCCATAGTGGGCTTTGTGATGTCACAGAGTGGTTTGTGATGTCATAGAGTGGGGTTGTGATGTCATAAAGGGGGTTATGATGTCAAAGCGTAGGTTTGTGATGTCATAGTGGGGTTTGTGATGTCACAGAGTGGTTTGTGATGTCATAGAGTTAGGGTTGTAACGTCATAGAGGAGCGTTGTGATTTCACAGAGTTGGGTTGTGACGTCATAGTGGGGTTTCTGATGTCATAGAGGGGGTTGCGAGGTCATAGAATGCAGTTGTGACGTCATAGTGGGGTTTGTGATGTCACAGAGTCGGGTTGTTGCGTCATAGAGTGGGATTGTGATGTCATAGAGTGGGGTTGTGATGTCACCGAGTCGGGTTGTGATGTCATAGATTGAGGTTCTGATGTCATAGATGGGGTTGTGATGTCATAGAGTGGGGTTGTGATGTCATAGAGGTAGGGTTGTGACGTCATAGAAGGGCGTTTCATTTCATAGCGTGTGGTTGTGACATCATAGCGGGGTTTGTGATGTCACAGAGTCGGGTTGTGACGTCATAGAGTGGGGTTGTGATGTCATAGAGGGGTTATGATGTCATAGAGTGGGGTTGTGATGTCATAGAGGTAGGGTGTGACGTCATAGAAAGGCATTGTGATTTCAAAGAGTTGGGTTGTGACATCATAGTGGGGTTTGTGTTGTCACAGAGTGGTTTGTGATGTCATAGAGTGTGGCTGTGATGTCATAGAGGGGGTTGTGACGTCATAGAGTGCGTTTGTGGCATCACAGTGGGGTTTGTGATGTCACAGAGTTGGGTTGTGACGCCATAGTGGGCTTTGTGATGTCACAGAGTGGTTTGTGATTTCATAGAGTGGGGTTGTGATGTCATAAAGGGGGTTATGATGTCAAAGCGTAGGTTTGTGATGTCATAGTGGGGTTTGTGATGTCACAGAGTGGTTTGTGATGTCATAGAGTTAGGGTTGTAACGTCATAGAGGAGCGTTGTGATTTCACAGAGTTGGGTTGTGACGTCATAGTGGGGTTTCTGATGTCATAGAGGGGGTTGCGAGGTCATAGAGTGCGGTTGTGACGTCATAGTGGGGTTTGTGATGTCACAGAGTCGGGTTGTGACGTCATAGAGTGGTGTTGTGATGTCATAGAGGGGTTATGATGTCATAGAGTGGGGTTGTGATGTCATGGAGGTAGGGTTGTGACGTCATAGAAGGGCGTTGTGATTTCAGAGAGTTGGGTTGTGACGTCATAGTGGGGATTGTGACATCATAGAGTGGGCTTGTGACGTCATAGAGTGGGGTTGTGATGTCATAGAGTGGGGTTGTGACGTCATAGAGGTGGATGTGACGTCATAGACTGCGGTTGTGGCGTCATAGTGGGGTTTGTGGTGTCACAGACTGGTTTGTGATGTCATAGAGTGGGGTTGTAATGTCATAGAAGTAGCGTTGTGACGTCATAGAGTGGGGTTGTGATGTCACAGAACCGCGTTGTGATGTCATAGAGG